>NW_008351509.1:1410899-1420050 GCF_000622305.1 Nannospalax galili | reverse complement strand
ATCCCAATCAAAATCCCCATGACATACTTCACAGAATTAGAAAAATGCATTGTTAAATTCATAGGGAGGCACAAAAGACCCCGGATAGCCAAAGAAACACTGAACACAAAGAGCAACCCTGGGGGGATTACTATACCAGATCTCAAAGTATACTACAGAGCCATAGTCATAAAAACAGCATGGTACTGGTGCAAAAACAGACACATAGATCAATGGAACATCATTGAAGATCCAAACCTGAGTACACACAGTTTCAGCCACCTGATATTTGACAAAGGTGCCAAGACACACAATGGAGGAAAGACATCATCTTTAACAAATGGTGCTGGCAAAACTGGATCTCCATATGTAGAAGAATGAAGCTAGATCCTTATCTTTCGCCTTGCACAAAAGTCAACTCCAAATGGATCAAAGATCTCAATGTGAAACTGGAAACCCTGAAACTATTAGAAGAACATATTGGCAGTAACTTACAGGATTTAGGTGTAAGAAAGGATTTTCTAAATCAGGGACAGAAGTTGCTCAGGAATTAAGGTCAGAAATCATTAAGTGAGACCTCATTAAACTAAAAGGCTTCTTTCTGTACAGCAAAAGAAGCAATCAAAAGAGTCAAGAAAAAAAACACATAATGGGAAAAAAAATTTACTGGTGACACATCTGATGGAGGTTTAACATCCAGAATGTATACAGAACTCAAAAAACAAAGAATCAAGAAACCAAATGACCCAATTAAAAGATGGGCTAAAGATCTAAAAAGAGGTCACTAGTGGTCCTGGCTCAGAGACAACTCAACTCCACCTCCCATAAAAATCCTTTATACTCATTTAGAGCAAAGCAATTGTTGAGGGCCAAATGAACTGAAGAAATTGTTCAAATTACAGACAATTTTTTGAGTTTTTTTTTAGCATTTTTAATTGAATTTTTCATGTATTTCATACAGAGCACCTCAATTAATCTTAATCATCTTTATACCACCATTCACACTGGCACCCTCCAATAGCCCCATGCCCCCTGGAGCCCATATTCTAGGTCATCTCTGTTAAGACTCACTGGGCTGTCAGTGACCCCAAATGTTGCCCAGTGCACGTCTGTCTACTAAGTCTAGTCAGCCTATCTACAGTCCTTTGTTTTGGGAAGACAATCTGGTCTTCACCTAGCAGCAATCAGTTGCCAACATTCTTTCAGATAAGATTGAAGTCTTCTGTTCATTTTCCCAGTTCTGTGCTGGGTTATTGTCTGCCTGAGTTTTCATGGGACTTGTGTATGTTGACACCATTGCCATAGAATCATATGACCATATGCCCAGGAGCTTGAGATGTAAGAGTTCGAATCTTGGACTGCAATACTGTAGTGCCCGCCTGTAGCTAAGGGAGACAACTTGCTATTGTTCTAAAATGATGGCTAAATTTGTTTTCTCCCCTTATCTAGAAGCCTTTGAGAGGGAACTGACACTGATTTTAGCCACTCCAACAGCTATCAATTGCCCGAAAATAAATCTTGAGTCCATCCTTGGCAGCCAAAAGAAAAATGAGAAGGATCCCAATAGAGGGATGCTTTTGGAAGCCCTTGTCAAGAAATTCCAGTGGACTTTCATATGAACATTTGAAAATTGCCCTGTTCTGACTTTTTTCTAGTTCTCTGTCTAGAACATGTAATGCTAATTACTCTTGCCTTTACTTCTCCTTCATATCTCCTATTCATGATTCAAGGATGTTCTTTTCCCCCTAGAGATAAGAGTTATACAATTTGGGAGTCTTTTGGATAGACCCACTGAAGGGGTACTTCAACTGCCTCACCCTGCATCCCTGTTCAGGATGGAAGAAGCTAGAGCGGTCTGCATCCCGATTCCCTATTGGCAATTTGGGTAACCTCTTTAGAGGATACTATGATAAGAATAGGAGGTAGGAATTGGCTAGGCAGTTAGGGTAAAAAGACCCCAAAGAAATGTAGCCAGTTTCTTGGCTAAAAGTCAAAATGTCCTTGGGCCTGTTAGCAACATACTCTGTTCCAAAGACCAAAAATTTCGAAAGTATTTGGGAGGTGGTATCTAATGCTTAAAACATTTTAGGGTTACCTCTTCAGAGGGGGGAATGTTGGAGGGGAGGAAGTAGGCATGGATTTGATCAAAACACCTTATATGCATGTATGAAATTCTCAATAAAGTTTCTGTAAATTTTTTTTTTTTAAAAAAAGGAACTATTGAAAAAATGTTGTAGGAAAAGTACCTTGGGAAGTCCTAACTTCCCACACTGGGTTCAAGGGACAACAAAGGTTACAACAAGTATAGAAACTGACTTTGCTGTTTATCTCTGTATTTCTCAATTATATTCACACTTGATCTTAGCCAAAAGGCCAAAGAGCAAAATCTTGGTTATATTTGAATGCAGGCAGCTTTTTTGGAAATGCTAATGAAAATAAAAGCAATTCTCTAGAAGATTCATATGAGGGGACTTACGTTAAGTAAAGGGGATCCTGCACAAATGCCAAAGCAAAGTAGAGAGGGGAGGCAGGTTCAGTGTATCTGAGCACAGAGGGTGGTAGTGATGTAGAAAAGACTGCAAAGCTTTAACCTGTCCGAATAATGAGTAAAGCATTAAATGGTTTTCATCTGAATTGTCAGATTTTGGATTAGTGCTCATCAAACCATTGTAGGGGTTTCAGTATATTTTTGTTTCTTTTTCATGAACATATATAAAATGTTTTATTCTTTTTTGTTTGTTTTTTTTTTTTCAAAAAAAGGGGGGGTGCTGAGCCAGGCGTGGTGGCGCACGCCTTTAATCCCAGCGCTTGGGAAGCAGAGGCAGGCAAATCTTTGTGAGTTCAAGGCCAGCCTGGTCTACATAGTGAGTTCCAGGCCAGCTGGGGCTACAGGGAGACCCTGTCTCAAAAACACCAAAAAAGCGGGGGGCGGGGGCTGACATAGGTTCTGCTGCACCTCCCCCATGGCCAGGACTAGGCAATGGGATCTGTAGAGCTTGTGGCAAATATAGGCTTTAATTCTCCTCCTATGAGAACTGGGTCTGACTTCCTCAAGTGCATACAAGGCCAGGGGAGACTCAACAAAGTCTCCACATAGACCAGGCCCCAGCAGGACACCTGGGCTTCTCCTCACAATTCCAATAACACTGAGTGCAGGCCTGAGCCACCACCATGAGCCATGCTGGCTTCCCAACTAGACTCCAGAGTGCTCTGGTCCCAGCACTCTGGGCTGCTGCTGCTAAGGAGGGTTTGTTCTTACTAAAATACAAATACCTGAGAGGGGCAACACGCACTTACTTGCAGTGCTAATCATTTCTTTTTTAACAGAAGTTCTTTGCTAATTTACAGCAAGATTGTGGGCATAGTAGAGTCCTATGTGTCCCTCATTGTTCCTCCACTGTTAACATCTGACTGTTGATGGGTTCTTTTTTTTACAATTACAGAATCAACACTGTTCCTACATCATAGATACTGATGCTCAAACATCATTATGAATGGAGGCATCATTCTTTCAGGTTTTCTTGTTTTTTTTCTTTTTTCCCTTTGAAGTTGGTTCCCTCCAGTATTCCCCATAGCACCTGGAAAGGCAGTAGCCCTCCTGTCTCCCTGATCTCCTGTCAAGAGTGATGGGCTCTCAGCTCACCTTGTCTAGTGACCTGCACAGGTGTGAAGGGCTGTCAGGCCTTCTACAGTCCCCTGGTGGGTGACTTCTCTGTCTTTTAGTCAGGTGGGCTGTGTTGGGGAGGCTGACAGGGCATGCTGTCCACATGGCTGTGGCTGAGGGTATGATGGGACCCCTGTGGATGAGGCAGGTTTTCCAAGAAAAAGTGGCTTTCCTTCCCTGCAGACTGCAGTCTCTGGAGCCTTGTGGCTCAGTGACCCACACTGAGGAAGTAGGGACCAGGCCCTGCTGGATGGACATGTAGCTACATTAATTACACTTCTTCTGCAAGGGAGCTTGCCTCATCTCAACAGTTACTAATTAGTCCATCATTGACCTTGGTGTGGACTAATGGGTTGTTTCCCTAGACCTTGCATCCAGATCCCTCCAACTCACTCTGTTTGTCCCTCATTGTTTCAGTGTTAGTCACTAGGGCTCTTTGGTAGGTGCCTGTGTCCTTCCGTCTTGCCCCATCATTGTGGGTTTGGGGTATTTTTTAGCACTTCCTGACTCTCTGGCATCACAAAATGCTTGGTCATTGTCTGTATTTCCTGCCCTCATCCTAGATTCAGCTATTTCTCTGAGGAGCCTTTAATTGGGAGGTGGGGACAATGAGATACCAAAAGTTAGTTACCAGGCATGCCTGTCAGTCACTGTGATGGCTTCCCAAAATACCACATTGCCCTGAAAGACCATCTGGAGTCTCACACATCTGGATTTGTGCTCAGTGTCCTCGGGTGGTAGGCAGGGCTCCCATCCAGCTTTCCAGAAGACTGTCTTCAGGTTGGCCCAGCCTTTTCTTCATTTGCCTAGGGACCTGACAACCATCTCTCTCTTCCCTGGTGTCAGCAGTGGGATAGGCCTGGCTCCACACACTCATCAGCACTTGCCAAAAATGGTGGCATCTTTTCAGTTGCCATCCTCTGTTCCACCATTGCTTCTTAGCTGGGATTCTCATGTAAGATCTAGAAGCCACAGGAGTGTGTATCAAGGTTAAAAGATGCTGGATGCAAAGACTGCAGACATCTCTTCATATTCTGCCAATGTCCTTGGGAACTGACTCCTGGGGTGCAAATTCACAGAGTCTGTGCTGCTTACCTGAGCAGTCTCACAAGGAAAACTCCCAGATTTTTTAGTACATCTCAGGCACAGCTTTCCCGTAGCAAGAATCCACTGAGGCTGGGTTTTCCTTTGCGCATTTAAGAGCTTTTCTTTAGCAAGACAAGTTAAATCACTGCACTTAGCCTCAGCACTGCTGTGATGTCTTGTGATCTGCCGGTATATTGTGTGCTTGTGCATTTGTATCTATGCTCCGTGTGTGCCTGTGTTCACGTGTAGTGTATGAATATATGTATCTATGTTGTACATGTGTGTATGTGCGTCTATATATCTATGTGTATCCATGAGTTTGTGTCAGTGTGAGTCTGCGTGCGTGCACAAATGTGTGTGTTTATGTTGCATGCATATGTATATCTGTGCTGCATGCATATTTGTGTTGTATGTATTTGTGCTGGTGTTGTATGCACATGCTGTATACGTGTATCTGTGTTGCATCCATGTGTGTATCTGTGTTGTTTACATGTGTTGTATACACGTGTCAGTGCTGCATGCACATGTGCCTGCATTGTATGCACAGGTGTCTATGTTATATGCATCTTTGTATGGTGTATGTGTTGAACTGTATACATGTGTGTCAGTTTTATATGCACATGTGTCTATGTTGTATGTGTTGCATAGACATGTGTATCTTTATTGTATGGACACATGCTATATACATGTGTGTATGTTGTATGTACATGTGTACATGTTGCATATGTGTGCATATGTGTCTATGCTGTATATGTCTGTGTTATATGCATGTGTGTATACTGTATGTGTGTCTATATTGTATTCATGTGTCTATGTTGTATGCACTTGTATCTATGTTGTATGTATGCGTGTGTTGGTGTTGTATGTGTCTGTGTTGTATGCACATGTGCCTATGTTGTATGTCTCTGTGTAGTTTGCACATGCCTGTGTTGTACGCACATGTGTATATTGCATGTGTTTCTGTTGTGTGCACATGTATCCATGTTGTATTCATGTGTCTATGTTGTATGTGTGTCTGTATTGTATGCCTATGTGTGTCTTGTATGTGTATGTCGGTATTATATGCATGTGTGTTGTGATCATGTGTGTCTATGTTGTGTATCCATGTTACATGCATGTGTATCTGTGTGGTATGCATGTGTCTATGCTGTATGTGTATCTATGCAGTAAACCTGTGTGCATGTTGTATATGTCTATGTGTATGCACATGTATGATGTGTGTCTCTTAGATACACATGTGTATGTTGTGTCTGTCATATACACATGTGTGTATTACATGTCAGTGTTATATGCACATTCATATTTGTATGTGTGTTTGTGGTGTATGCATGTGTGCCATGTGTGTAAAGGCTCACACTGTGCTGTCCATCCCACTTGTCCTGTGTCTGCTTGCTCTTCATGCCTTCAGTCCAGGAAGCTCAGGCCTTTGTTCTGAGTGCTGCCTTTGCATTAGTGCCTCACACAATTCTCTTGGCTCCTATTGTTGGTGGTTACTAGCTCTCAGGTCCCATGCTAAGTAGTACTGTGCCCAGCAGTCCTCTGTTCCTGCCCCTGGCACTGAGGTGAAGTCTTCCCACCACTGTTAGAGTGAGAGTCCTCTGTACCAACAGAGCAGTTACATGTGTCTCCATGTCCCTCAGCCTAGAATGGGCTTACCCCATAGTAGATGATGTGTATCCAGGAGTCTTGGTAACTGATCACACCCTCATCTACACACTCATGTATACACACACACACACACACACACACACACACACACACAGAAGCAGCATGCAACACATATACACACTTGTACAGACTTTGTTGCTTCTAGCTGCTGGCCAGTGTGAAGCCTGCCTCTGCATTCTGTGTCAACAATGGGAAGAAAACAGTTTCCATTAGATCACAACAGAATTGCGCTCTGCAGACATGCTCCTGTCCTTGCTCCTGGCCACGAGCCATCCCTGAGCGCTTTGCTCATGTCAGCGAGGTGACATGGGCTTCTCTGCCAGGTTCAGTGCCTGATGCAGGGACCTAACCATTGCCTAGTTCTCATTGCCAACTCAGAGGAAGCCACATTGCACAGGGGACAGAAAGTCACAAGTTCAGCTGTCCTCAATCAGGTCTGTGTTAAGAAGATTCTGGACTCCTCCCATTGTTAACTGTAAACACAGGGTCAATACCCAGATGGAGTGGCTGCTTCTCAAATTCTGCTTACATCCAAAGACCACCCTCCCCCCAAGAGGCAAGGAAAAGCTTACAGCCTACAGCCACCCAGTAACAGGCCCAGGGGTGACTTGTCACCTGACTCAGCAGGGATGCTCACCCAGACAGAGGTCACGGCAAATGCTGGCACACACTGCATTTCATCAGAAGTATAGAGTCACTAGAGTTGGAAAAGGAAAGACAGTCGTGAAATATGTGTGACCCATGTTCAGACTGAAGCAGAGTGAAATCTCAAAGAGAATCAGACTGGCTGTTGGGCCCTTCACAGCACGGGGGAATTTAATATTGCACTTCAAATACATTTCATGGTCTACTTGATTTCTAAATTAAAAAATGGCATCTCAAGAGTTCCAGATGGCATTGATAAAATGAATAGACACCATTGCCAAGAGCTTGACTGAAGTCTGCCTCTGTAAGTACTGAGACCAAACTTCAGCTGAAACGGGACAGGAACAAACTCGTCACAACTGTGTAGCTTATATGCTTCCTGGCCCAAGCATTCCTAAGCATTTCAAAAGAGAAAGAGTGACTTCTAACACTTTTATAAGAAAATTGCATTTAAATATTACAAAAATAGTAAATTTTTACCTGTCTCCCTATGAATACATAACTCAGAAAATGCATAAAACCCCAAAGTTACATGATATAGATTTCCATATTTTACATGAGTTTGAGTTAATCAAATAGTCTCTGTGCACATGGGAAGAATTAAAACATATAACAAGAGGTCTTGAGTCCAGACAACAAAACCAGTACAGAGATCTGTGTGCCTTTCCGTGGCTGTTGCTGTGAATCCAGGGTCTCCTCAGGGTGGGAGAGGGCAGGTGGGGAGGAAAATGGGTGGGGAGGATAGTAGGTGAGGAGGGGGCAAGTGGAAGGGTTCAAATGGAGGACATAAATGGGGAGGGGGTAGATGGAAGGGTAGTCAGGTCAGGAAGGATGAAGGTAGGGAGAGGGGCAGATGGGTTGAGGACCCAGGAGCAGAGTCTACAGGTTGGAGACACTGGTACAGGGGACCTCCTGACAATGTGCAAATCAGAGGGCCCTGGGTCCCCTCACTGGCGAGTGGGACCCCACTATTGAAGTCAGAACTGTCCTCAGGTCTGTTTCAAAAAGATTTTGGAGCCCCCCACCCCTACATTGTTGACTGTAAACACAGGGTGACCATCCAGAACATGTGACTGATCCTCACATTCTGCTTACATTTAAAGATCCCCAAGAGGCAAGGAAAAAGTGTCAGCCTCTGAGTGACCGGTCCATCCCTGCCTTGTCTCCTGACTCAACAAGGATGCCCACCTAGACCAGGACTTTCTAGACTGGCCTTTCCCAGGGTGTAGTCCTTTATGGTTTGGATCTGACAGGTTCCCAGAGTCATGTGACTGGATCATGAGGGCTCCCACTTCATCAATGAATTGATTCATGGATGGATTAAAATTTCAATGGCATTATTGGGAAATAGTGGAAAGTAGGAGGTGGAGCCTAGTTGGAGGAAGTAGATCAACTGGAGGAGGCGGGTGCCCTGTAAAGATTGTGTAAAGACAGATCTTGATCCCAGCCCCTTCTCCCCCATCTCTGCTTCCTGGCCCTCATAAGTTGAGCACTATGCCCTCTCTCTGTGATGTTCTGCAATGGGGCTACAAGACCACAGAAATCTCTGAAGCTCTGAGCAGGCCTGGCTTCACGTGGTCACAGCTCTTTCTCCAAAGGTGCCACTGGTGGGATTTCATATAAACGTTCCCACAAACACTTAAAACCAATGCATAATGAAACACCTCCCAATGGCAAGGAGCCCTACTAGGCGCAGCCTGAGGGAGAAGGACTCAGGAACAGGCATCAAGCAGAAAGTCATACTTTGTTCATATCATTAGCTGTTTCACTCATGGAAGAAGATGCCACAGGGAGTTTGGATCTTCACAGTAAATAATTTAACCAAACTGTTATGAACATAATTCTGCTTTCCCCCAAGTTTTAATGATTACAAATAGCTACAACGAACATTATTGTTCATAATCCTTATGATGATATTTGGGTTATTTTTATTTTTTTAATATCTTATTTATTAATTTTATTTTGTGTATCCATGTATTGCCTGCATGTATGTAAGTGCACTCGTGTTGTGCAATAACCTCGGAGGACAGAAGAGGCCGTTGGATCCCCTGGGACTGGAGTTACGGACAGTTGTTAGCTGCCATGTGGGTGCTGGGATTCAAACCCGGG
>NW_008351509.1:1387414-1410732 GCF_000622305.1 Nannospalax galili | reverse complement strand
GTGTACCTGTGTTGTGCAATGCCTGCAGAGGTCAGAAGAGGGCATCGGATACCCTGGAACTGGAGTTATGGACAGTTGTTAGCTGCTATGTGGGTGTTGGGATTCAAACCCAGGTCCTCTGCAAGAACAGCCAGTGCTCTTAACCACTGAGCCATCTCTCTAGTCTTTGGATTATTTTTTAATTCAATTTCTAGAAGTGGGTCTTGGGGTTTTTATTAACAATGACTTTTTTCCTCTGTAGTCACAAGGATCCCATTCCCACGAGCAGTGGGCTTAGATCAGGTCCACAAATGGGCTTCATGGTTCTATTCATGCTTGTTTAGTGCTGTCCAGGCTGGGCTCACATTCTAAGCTCCACAGCCAGCCCTCTGAGAAGGTGACAGTGGCATCTCCCCCTAGTTCTCCCTAGAAGGTAGTGTTGCCTTGTGAGAGTGGCTTACCAAATCCTGTGCCTATTACACTTTTTTGAATTTGTTTGTTCTTTATTTTTTTTAAACTGTGGTCAGTTCAGTCTTCATCATGGTGACTTCTGGTGTACAGCTCCAATGTTCTGCTCTACTTAGGTCCTTTCATAGGATACACCCTCCAAGGAACTTCCAATAGCCGAGTTCTATTTGGTGCTGGTGAACAAATCCACTGACAGCCCATGTTGTGCCAGCATTGCACTTCCGAAATATTTCTCTGCTATGAATATGGACAAAAGATATTTTAAAAAATGAACAGAACACCAGGGTGGGTGACCAGCGCTGTCTCAGACTGTGCTTCAGTCAAGGGCAACACTTCGATCAGTGTTAGCCCACAGTAGACAAGATTCTGGGCTACCAGCCCTCATGGACACAGGGAAAGAAACTCTCAAGTAGCCTAGTGCTGAGTAGGGACCAGTGAGACATTTGTGCTGGAGACACAGACAGCTCTGTGGGAACCACAGGGAAATGGCCAGAAATGCCAGGGGAGACAGTGGCCAGCAGGGACTTCTTTCTGGGACAGGCAACATTCTTGCCTGTCCTCATCAACAGCTCACAGAGAGCAAGGTAGGAGGAGGAAGGGTGTCCACACAGTGGGAATATTTCAAGGCAAAGCCAGAGGCCGAGACGATGCTCTCTGAATGGCTAGGAGAAGCAAAGGTAAACAACCAACAGTATGTATGGTGACGCTTAGTGGCCAGCGTGTCCCCTTTGGTGCTTCACTGTCAAGCACACACTTCGGAGAAGAACTTTCTAAACATCATCTTAATCACAGAGAACACCTCAAATTTGAGATTCTCACAGAATGATCTACAGAGACAATTATCTCATAGTTGACAGAAAACCACAAAGATCCCAATGAAATGTGAGCAAAATCTCCAGGTCTATGGTTGTGCTGCAGGTTGGTGAGGGGTGAGCAGGCCCTCAAGGCAGCTCAGATCCCCACTGAGTCCCACCACCACCACAGGAAGGTCCCTCCAGCAGCTCAGAATCACCCTTCCTGTTTCACATAATTTTATGATGCTCATTTAAATTAAATGATTCTAAACATTCTGGAAAGTTCTATTTAATCGATCTAGGAGCCATAGTGGTCAGAGCAGGCTGGGGAGCAGGGACCATTGGACTCTCCAGGAGAAGAGTGGAGAGTAGGGACGGATAACCTTGCAGCTTGGTATCCCACTGATCCCCAGCATCACCTTCCTACCGCCACTTGGCTGCAGAGGTGAAAATGCTAACGTAGCTTTTATCAACCAGTAACGCACCAGTCAGTCCCCAAATGGCTGTACGCTCATGTTCACTAGAAATGTTTTCCAAAAAAATCAAGAACTCCTGCCACAGAAACTCACATGTAGAAGAATGTTAAGGAATTAGGAAGGCTCAAATGAGAAGCTGATCACTAGCTGTCAGCACTATGTCTGTGAGTCCCGTGGACTGGTTAGGTGCCTAACCAGAAAAGATTAGCAAAGGGAAGCGTTTGGCAGATTGCTGCCTCCCTCCCCCTCCTCCTGCCTTTCACATGAAGGCTGCTGAAATCACCTCCTTCACAACTGCATTTCATGTTAAATGTTTACAAGGAGAAGTGACATAAAGAGCCAGGAGGCTGCAAACCCGCAGCACTGGAGGTTAGCAGAGAACACTTCCCCAGGCACTGGGAGGAGTCAGGGGTCCTTCACATGTGCCCTAAGCCCAGATCCCAACCTGAGGAGATGGGAACAAAGCTTCTGTAGGCCTCAGGCACAGGAGGCAGAGCCTTAAAGGCCACAGTCTGGGGAGTTTATTCATTTTCCATCAAGCTCTGATTAGGATCCACTGGAGACTATCCACAAGACAATAAAAAACCCGACCCCTTTCCTTCCACATACCAGTTCCTGAGGTCACACTCCTTCCGAAACACATCTTCAGCTCAGCTGATCTCTGCTGAGTGCCATTATCCCTTATTCTTCAATGTGGGACCCAAGTCTCTTCTTGTCCATGCCCTTTCCTTTCCATCCGGCCCTACCCCTACCCCCTGGCCAATGACCACACTGTAAATACACTAAAGCATTAGGTTTGGTCACATGCAGTCAGGGACAGGGACAGCTGTACCCAGGAAAGAGAGTTTGATTCAGTCTATCCAAGACGCTACTTGTTCAAGTGCCTTATTCCAGTTTGTTTCTCCATTGCTGTGACAAAATACTCTGACCAATACCAACTTGGTGAGGCAAGGGATTATTCAGCTTACATCTCCCAGGTCATCTCTGAGGGAGCCCAAGGTAGGAACTCAGGACAGGAACCTGGAGGCAGGAGCTGGAGCACAGGCCGTGGAAGATCACTGCTTACTGGCTTGCTCCCCTGGCCCCTGCTCAGCCTGCTTTCTTATGCAACACAGGCCCACCTGCCCAGGGGTGGCACCACGCACAGTGGCCTGGGCCCTCCCACATCACTCAACAATCAAGAAGATGCCCCACAGACATGGCCACAGACCAGTCCAATCGAGGCAACTCCCCAGTTGAGGCTCCCTCAACCCAGGTGTGTAAGTTGACACTAAAGCTATCCAGCACATGCTTCTCCTTTCACCTAAACTCAAGTGAAAGAGGGATTTGACTTTTTTTTTATGCACACATGTTACCACGTGCCCAGAGTATTGGGAAGTGCTCATGGTCACAAGTGTGTCCTCTCTCTCTCTCAAATTCAAGCCAGGTGACAAGGCCTGACGTGGTGAGAGTACAGAGCTCCCTTCCTTAGGACCGTGAGCAGCAGCACTTACAGCATCCTGCTCTGGGGGTGTGACCCTGGGAGCACTTCAAGGAGGGTGGGGAGGGAGGAGCCTGGAGAATGAGGCGCCTGAAGAGTTGGGTCAGCTTTAAGCTCACCTCGCTGAAATGTACCATGTGCAACATATGTGTGTGTCCATGCCCATGTGAGTTCATATGTGTGTGCCCATGTTTGCTTATCTATGTTGTGTATTCATGTGTGCCTTCTTGCCATGGGTGCTCACATGTATTCATGCCACGCATGTTCATATGTGTCATGCTCGCATGTCCGTGCTACGTGTGTGTTCATACTTGCATGTCCATGCTGTATGTTTTCTCATATATGTCCATGCCTGGGCATCCATTCTATGTATATGTTCATATGTGTGCCCATGCCTGTGTGTCCATGCCATGTATGTGTTCATGTGTGACAGTTGGTTTTAATTGTCAACTTTACACAATCTAGAACCATCTGCAAAGAGACTCTCAATGAGGGAGTGCCTAGACCAGGTTGACTGTGGGCATGTCTGTGGGGGATGTCTAGATGGTGTTAATTGATGTGGGAGGCCCCACCCATTGCCATGGCCCCAGTCCCTGGGTTTGGTTCCTGGACTGTGTAGGGGTGGAAACAGTGAGCTAAGCACTCGTAAGCTTCAAGTACTCATGTTCTCTCCACTCCTGACTGTAGGCATGACAGCTGCTTCAAGTTCCTGATGCCTGCCACTTTCCTGCTATGTCTGTAACCTAGAATTGTCGGCTAGAATAAACCGTCCATGTGCTATTCAGGCTGACTGTGCAAGATGACTGCTGACGGGCAGAGGTCAGTCAGCTCACAAATGCCTCTCAGCCTTGCTCCTCCAAGTCAATGCTGTAGGCCCGTCCTTACCAAAAGGTGCCTGAATGGCAGGTGCCTGACGGGCCAGGTGAGAGCCCTAAGAGACCCCTCTATGGATACTCATGAGGCTTTCCCATGGCTGACTGTGAAACAGTTAACTGCAGAGTTTCTGGAACCACTTGGCCAAGCATACTGTTGTGATGGCATGCTGAAATGAGAAAGGCTGAAGGAAGGCCAAATTACACAGAAGGCCACAGACCGTGGTAAGCCAGCTGGAAAACAGGCTTATCAGTGTTTACCCAGCATGGCCCAAGCCTCCACATGACGTCAGGGACAGGAGTGTGTTGACAGAATGTGGACAGTGGGTTGGACATGGCAGCCTGTGCACGAGGCTCCTGCCATCAGGATGGCAGAGACAACACTGGGAGACCCAGCCTGTATGCTGGCTTGCAAATTGACCAATCACCCAGCAGTCACCTCTGGTGGTATTGAAGGATGGAAGGCACATCACATGCACGGTAGCACTGTTCACAAGCCCACACATCCATTGACATACAAGTAGAGCCACAAGCAGGGTCATCTACACCCTGGGCTGTGACTGAGCATTGACACAGGCAGGAACTCTGACACGTGTTGAGTAAAATGAGCCAGCCACAAGTGGACAGCACTCTGTGAGGACACTCACTAAGGCCCCTGGAGTTCAATCTCATCCAGACAGAAAGCAGAATGATAGGGGCTGGAGAGCTGGCTCAGCAGTAAAGAGCACTGGCTGGAGAGCTGGCTCAGCAGTAAAGAGCACTGGCTGTTCTTGCAGAAGACCTGGGTTCAAATCCCAGCACATGATGGCTAACAACCATCTGTAACTCCAGTTCCAGGAACTCTGATGCCTTCTCCATGAGCACTGCATGACATGTGTGCACTTACATATATGCAGGCATAACACACATAAAATAAAAATAAATCAAAAAAATTTTTTAAAGCAGAATGATGGCTTGGGGTGGGGGTGGGGCACACTGGGGCTGGAGCAGAGTTTCAGGCTAGGAAGGTGAGTGCTCTAGTGATGGGAGGAATGGGCATAATAAGATCATACTTGATGTGTTAAATGTTTAAGATGGAAACTTTTATTGTGCACATTTTGTCACTATGAAAATTCCTAACTTCATGCCAGGCATGATGGCACACGCCTTTAATCCTAGCACTCAGGAGGAAGAGGAAGGTGGATCTCTGTGAGTTCAAGGCCAACCTGGTCTACGAAGCAAGTTCTAGGCCAGCTGGGGCTACAGGTAGACCCTGTCTCAAAAATACCAAAAAAAAAACCCTAACTTCAGGGACTAGAGGGATAGTTCCAGAGGACTGGGGTTCACTTCCCAGTCCTAACAAACACCCAACCTGTAGCTCCAGCTTCAGGGGAATCGCTTGCCCTCTTCTGGCTTCTACTGGTATTGCATGCAAGTGGTGGCCTTACATGCAAGCAAAACACTCATGCACATAAAATAAAAATAAAATATTTTTTTAAATTACTAACTTCAAATATATAAGTTCTGATACAAACAGGTTTTTATCGTTTCAAAGGGCTTCTAGAATAAGCTTGGCTGGACTCTTGCAAAGTTTCCCAGATAATCAGGGAGAAATGAAACAGCACAGGAGCAATGGCCCTACTGCGAGGCTACAACAAACTGGGCTCAGGCTGCAGGCTCCTAACCACTACCCTCCTCTGTCTATGAGGAAACAGAAGAGCTTCAGGCTCCTCTTCTCAGAACCTGCACACAGGTCATCACACGGGGCCCCATCACACGAGGCCAGCACCTTTAGGGCCTTCACTGTCTCAGCAGCCTCTTAGGTTCCAGGACTGTGGATCAGGAAGGACTCGCAAGTACAGGGAGAAGGAAGGAGCCAGCTGGTGACATGGTTCAGGATCAAGACCTATGGAGAGATGCTTCACAGCCTGCGTGCCTCCCTGAAGCCAGGGGCAGCTGCTACTGCTGTCTGCTGTAGCAAGCTGAGGATGTACCATGCCTAAGAGAATGTGACAAAGCCTGGGCTTGAGCCAAGCCTTCTGCTCTACAGCCTGTCTCATTAACAAATAGGTCATGCTGATGGATTTTCCCAAGTAAGGGGGGACACAGACACATGAACAAGGATCAAGTCAGTGACAGCATTCTGGGACTGACCCGCAGGCTGCTCTCTGGACAGCCACAACTCAGTGCCCGCCAGGCTTATCCAACTGCCTAGGGAAGGCTGGCCAGCATCAACTAGTGCCAACTAGCACCAGGCATGAGTGGCCAGGGTAGCTCATTGGCAGCTACGCTGAGTTCTAAGGACCAATCACCCTCTAACCACAGAGTCAGTGATGCTCAGGTGCTGTCAAACAGCCCCCTCAAGGACTCCTTGGGGAGCTCTCCTTCCACAGGGATCAGTGACAGCAGCTCCTTCCTCACCACATCTCACTGTTTCTAGGTGTAGTCCTAGGGAGAAGCACAGCATGCAGGTCGTAACAAGAAGGTTCAGTCCCCTGATGCACCTTGGAAGACTGGGCTCCAGCTGCTCCTTTAGGACAGAGAAGGGACAGAAATTGCAGCACTAGCCATAGACCCTGGCTTGGGTCACCACATGAAATGCAATGTCTCCTTCAGACAAGTTCATATGCCCCCTTGTTTCCAAGGTTAGGAGCCTTCCCTAGAAGGTACAGCTCACCATGCTGGGCCCAGAAAGTCCCAAGCCATCGTCACCAGGTGAAGCACTGTCATATAGAAGCAGGCACAAGTACTGGGCCTGAGCCTTAGAGAGGCTACCCCAAACAAGACACAGCTCTGGACAAGGACCTCAGACTGGGAAGCCTCAGATCAAAGTGTCCAATCGGCACTGTGAGCCAGCTTGACTGCCACAAATGCCAGCCTGGTCCAGGGTTGGGAGAGGATTCAGGGATGGTGCGAAGATGTGTGGTAGACCTCCTCAGGCCAACATCTTCCCTCTGGCTTTATAGCCTGATGCTTACCCACAGGATCAGGATCAGACAGCCCTCGAGCCAACTTCATGCTTTCCCTCTGTAGTCTGCACACAGCTGCTCAGCCTGCTGCAGGCTTTACTTTGCGTCAGGGTGGGAAGATGCAGCATGAAACAGTTAAACGCAGGCCAACCCAAGACTCACTCAGCGTTTCCTTCACACACACAGGACTTGCAGGCTGGCCAGGGCCACAGAAGAACAAGGCCAGCCTGGTGCAGAGACTGACCCCGGGGAAAGCCCACACCCTAGAAGTCCCGGGGTTTGCACACTGTGGCTCTAGTTCTGTCCTTTCTGACAGTGTAGGGGGAGGGGGGCTGGTTTGCTGCTGTCAGTCAAAGCTTCATCCATCTCATGTCAAGACAACACTCTAAATTAAAGCCACAGTGCTTTGTTTGTAAAAAAGGAAGCAAAGACTACAAATAGTTCTCCCTTCTGGTGTACTGTGCTTTATTTCAAGCGCAGACATACTTCTCATATGCTTTAACCAAAGCCAACCTCTTTTTACGATGCTCACTGAAGTGGTTAACAAGAAAGCAAGTGACCGCATACAAGAAGACAGTCTGCACCCAGAAGCAGGTAAAAGCTGGCTAACCCATCACACACACACAGCACAACCAGGTTCTCGGTCACTCAATCCAGAGACCAGCCTGAACATGGGACTCCTGAGTCCAATCAGCAATGCAACCTTGGGGATCAGAGCGAGGTTTGGACCACCAGCACCTACCTGGGGCTGTGACCATTGCCTCTGCTTTGTCTGGAACAAGCTTGATACCGTCAGACACATCCACTTGGTGATCAGCCTCCTCCTTCGGGACCCCATTGTGCTCCTGTGGTGAGGGGCTGTCTCTTCCACGGTCCTTGCACAAGATAAATCTCCAGCAGTCGGACATGAGGCTGTGGTGTCAAAGGAAAGTGAAGTCAAGCTGCAGAAAGATCTACGATTCAATCCCAGCACTCAGGAGGCAGAGGCAGGTGGATCTCTGTGAGTTCAAGACCAGCCTGGTCTACATACTGAGTTTCAGGCCAGCTGGGGCTACAGGGAGACCCTGTCTCAAAATAAATAAGTAAAAGGCCTAAGAATTGTTTCTTTGTATAAAAACAAATCTTTGCTATTTATTCTGAAATACAAATAAGATGTTTAAAATTAAGTTCATTCTCCAAATTTCTACAGAGTGAAGTAGGCTGTATTAATGTTGAGTTAAAAAACAACCTTCTCAGGGCTGGAGAGATGGCTCAGTGGTTAAAAGTACTGCCTGCTCTTGTAGAGGACCCAGGTTCAATTCCCAGCACCCACATGGTGGCTAACAACCCTCTGGAATTCCAGTTCCTGGGGATCCAACGCCCTCTTCTGACCTCCTCAGGCATTGCACAACATGGGTGCACTTATACGCAGGCACTCAGGAAAATTAAATAAAAATAATAAATAAAAATTTTGAGGGTTTTTTTTTTTGAGACAGGGTCTCCCTGTAGCTCCAGCTGGCCTGAAACTCACAATGTAGATCAGGCTGGCCTTGAACTCACAGAGATCTGCCTGCCTCTGCCTCCCGAGTGCTGGGACTAATGGCATGTGCCACTATGCCTGGCCATAAATACAATATTTTTTTTAAATTTTATTTATTATTTTTATTTTATGTGTATGCATGTATTGCCTGCATGTAGGTAAGTGCACCCGTGTCGTGCAATACCCAAGGAGGTCAGAAGAGGCTGTTGGATCCCCCGGGACTGGAGTTAGGGACAGTTGTTAGCTGCCATGTGGGTGCTGGGATTTGAACCTGGGTCTACTGCAAGAACAACCGGTGTTCTTAACCGCTGAGCCATCTCTCTAGTCCCATTACAATATTTTTTTTAAAAAACAACCTTCTCTTATGAATACTGGAATAAAGGGTTGCATAAGGAAAACAGTACTTAACTTCTGCTGCTTAAATGAAAAAAATAAGAAGAAAAACTTAGACATTCTCCTTGACATTTAGGCTCTTGTTTCAAGGACACCAAAGTTCTGGTTCTCCAGGTTTTAAGGTCTACTTTGCCAGCTGGGCAAGGTTTCAAAGCCAGGCTGGTAGCTTGTTCAGATTACTCAAAAACATTTTTGAATCCTCTGAGAAAAGCGAGGGCTCCCAGGTTCCAGAACAAACATTATAGTATTCTTCCTCCAGAGGAGAACTGGCAAACACCTTCGTTTTTGGGAGTGATCTTGAATTTAAAGAGAAAGCTAGTCATTGTTTCAAAGGGGCTACAGCAAGTTCCACCTGCTCCGGTAACCACTGTTTCACCGCTCCAGGCAGACGCTCACTGGGCTCTCTGGTATCCTAGAACTCCTCTCTGTTGGCTTAGTGGCCACTGGCCATTCTGGGAGAAGGACGATTCAAACAGTTCATCATACATAGTCTTGATGGTTTCACCTGAAATCTTTCACGTTGGATTGCCCTTCAATTCTGGCACTCCTGCTTTAGGCCATACCTTTCTTTAGTTCTTCTTCCTCTAGCTCCATCTCAGAAGAGGCCATTGCCTGCAGGAGACACCCTCCTGGACAGGTTGGGTGATTAAAAATTCCTGCTCAGTCTTCTTCCCAGCACCTGCCTTCCCAGCTTCTCTTCAGCTAAACTCCACATTGGGATCAGAGGCTTTTCTTTGCTCTGGCTCTGCTGCCTGTCCCTCCTGGGGTGTGGTTGCTGGTGGATGGAGTATTGCAAGGAGGTGTCTGGCCCTAGAAAGGTGAGCAAGGGGCCAAGGGCCTGAGAACCCCTGTTTGCAATATGGCCCCTTCAGGGAGGAAGCAGGCTGCCCGGCCAATGCCCACAGCCCAGCATGCAGCTTTGCTCCCAAACATGGCAGGTGCTCCAGCTCCAGGAAGTGTCTAGCCAAGATTATACTCCCTCCCACCTCCTCCCCGGCCCCTGAGTATGGACAGCTAGCCTGTGTGATATGAGATGAGATAAGTCCCTTTGTGGTTATGAATGCTGCTGTGGGTCAGGAACTTGTCACCCATGTGTATCCTCCGTGTTACCCTCTGCATGTCTGCTTATTACAAAGTTCCTCAAGCTGTCCTTACAATGGCAGCATGGGGACGGATCTTGGGGAGCATAAGGTGGGTGCTCTCTGCCATGGAGCCTCATCTGGGGCGGGGGGGGACAGCCACCTGCACAGCACGGCTTTGTCCTACCTGCCTCATTCACATTCTGGGACCTGGGAAGGGCACTGACTTCTGAAGACAGTCTGGGTTCTCTGAACCAAATTATGACTATAAAAAGTAGGAGGAAGAATTTCCCTGGTTGAAAAGAATTTCCCTGTTTTGTCCTTTAGTCTTCCAAACTCTAATGAAGAAAAGTTTAACCTGTAGGGAGATTCCCCCTTCTCCAGGGAGAAGCCAGGCCAAAACTGTGTATAGCCGGGGGTGGGGGAGGGGTGGGGTGGGTGGCATCTCTGCCTCATGGCTCCTTATGTGCCTGTACATCTGTGTGGAGTCTTGTCCCCACTCTCTCTAGGGACAATTGCAAGGGCTCCAGGTACTTTTCAATGGTGAGGAACAAGGCATAAGATCTTCCAATATGGTGACAAGGGTGAAGCCACTCCCTTCCACAGGGCAAGGTTTGGGGGTTCTCTATCTCTAATGGGTCCCCAAAATGGTGGAGCTCTGCAGTATTCCTGTCCAGACCTCCCTCTTTCTAGCAGGGTGTTACTTCCCAGCTGCTTTGCTTATCAGCCCCTGTTGATGGCACCTGTGGAAGTGAAAATGTCTGCACTGGCAGAGCAGAAGGGTCAGTCAACAACAGGTTTCTAGAGAGGCTGGGAAGCAGGCTTTCATAGCTCATGCTATCATGGGTGCAGAAGATCAACCCTGAAGACTGCATTCATGTCAGCTCATGTTTATAATCTCAAGGTTGGCAGAACCCCAGTCACCAGACAAATGTTGAAAGCCTGCAGTTTTCTGTGTCCACTATAGAGGTCAGTCTGAGTGTCCCAGGTCCCAGGTCTCTGAGACCTGAAGCCTCAAGAGCTGCTATGCACAGAAGGACAGAGTTAAACCCACTGACAGCCATGAACAGTCACTTGGTGGTTAGAACTTGGTCATGTACAATGAAGATCCAAGGCAAAGCCCCATCCCTGACTCATCTGCTTGGCTGATGTTTATGACACACATGCTGCCGCCTCTGTCAAAGCAACTTCTGCCTAGTGCTGGCACAGACCACAGCACCAGGCAAGACCTGGTCAATGCACGCAAAGGAGACAACACTCCTGAGGATGAGCTACCGCAGCAGTCTGGGCCCTGATGATTCTCATCTTGCTGGCTACACAGGGGGTATGAAAAAGCACAGGCAGAAGGGCAGGGTGCCCCTCACTCCATGCCCCTGGCTCCAGTCCATCACTCAAGATCATTGATATGCCCAACCTCCCCCTGTTGCATCTACCTTGCCTCCACCTGTTTCCCACATTCAGAGCATCTCTCTGACAGGGTCTGTCCTGTGACTGACATGGAGACTGTGTGAAGAGGTGTGGTCACTCTCCTTGTGTTCACACATTGCTTCCTTAGTAGATCTGTTTTTGTTTTGTTCTTTATTTCATTTTGGAGATGTTCTGCATTTTGTCAATGGCCAGAGTCTCAGAGCCACCCCAGCGGGACACAGGCCTTCTATGGCTGGAACCTCCTTAGTATTTATGAAGATCCACCCTTTGGGTCTCCAAAGTAACCTTGAGCATTCTGAGGAGAAGCCGGTTTCTTGTGACTCCACGGAGGTGACTGTGGTGGTCACAAATGTGCGGCTCAGCTACTTAGCCTTCTGGGCTCTTGAAACTTGGTCCAGGGTGACTGGTCCTCTCAGATCTCTGGGTAGCCATGGAGTGTCTATTGTCCTATAGAGGACCAAAAGTTCTGAAAGTTCTACTTGAGGGGACCCGGAGGAGCATCACTCTGCAGCTTTCCTGATGTCTCAGGAGGGCCCATTGTACCCAGCTGGCCAAGCAAACATAATGGCCCAGATTGGAGCAGAGTGCTCTGCTGGCCCCTGGTCTCTCTACAGGTGTTGCTGCCCTGAGCGGCTTTCTCACAGGCACAGGTATGGTTTGGCACACCCTGAAGAGCCCCAACCATGTGCTGGCCTCCAGGCCTCTCTCCAAAGAGAAACCAGTAGCAATCTCCACACTTTCATACTTGAGAGCCAGGTCCTATAGAGGAAGGCTCCTGTCACCTCTGTGACACACAAGTGTGATAGAAATCTGTTCTTCAGGGACAGTCTGGCATACTCAGCCTCACACTGAGAAGACCACAAGAAATTGGGTGTGGCACTCAGGCTAGCCTCTCACCTGAACCAGAAACAGCTGGGTGCACGCCGGACACTGTGTTCCTGTTGCTGTCACCCTGAACCTGTTGACAGCTGCCATCTCCAGAGGCCTCAGTTGGCCACAGTCAGGTCACTCATTCCATTCAATAGGCCAGGATCCTCTATTTTGATTTCATATTTCTTCCATTTTACAGAAATGAATTAAGTAGCCTTCAAGGACTTCTCTTCTAAGGGGAGCAAGTCACCAAGCTTTGCAAGACAAATGTCCAGAGATCAAAGTCTGCACATGGGGGACCCTCAGGCAGAACTGACCAGGGACTACAGGAAGGCACATCCACCAAAGCCTCAGCAGTGGAAGGAGAGGACACACTCTGTCACCCTTCACATTCTCAGGCCTCCTCACCAAGGGCATCTGAGGCAGCTCTGAGGAAAAGTGATGACGACTCCGGACTCACCCCAGAAATAAGTCGGCACCAAGACTTTGTGACCAAGGCTGCAGTATGCCAGACCCACCTCTGACTCCACACACCCTTTGCCCTCTGCAAGTCTTTCATACAAGTCTTAGTTTCTATAGAATCCTGAGAGGTAGTTGGGGCAGGTTTCTCTCATCTTCCAGAAGGCTCTTGACCACACTGGACCTGGGAGCTTGAGTGTCCACTTCCCCAGTTTCTGCCTAGATGCTATCTATATGCAGGGTATGGGGTGACAAGCAACAGGGAGGCAAAAAATAGAGCCCAAATCTTCTCCTGCCTCAGCCTGCAGGGCCCTGGAGGCTGGAGACACTCAAGTCAAGGCAGAGGACTCTCTTGCTGCAGCTGACTGTCTGGACATTGGTCTTAAGTCCCGCTTTAAGACAGTCAGGCCTTATGGTTTGTATATCAGAAGACTTTCCCCCTCCCAGAGGCTCCTCCCCCAGGACAGTACCCCACCCCTACCTGGCCAAGTGGGTCTCCTGCCTGCTGGGAGGGAAGGCCCTGCATATCTGACCCCCAGCAGCTTGGGGAAAGGATGGTAGTTTATTTTGGTAGTGGTGCTGCCAGGGCCACACATCCGGGGGACCTCCTACACATCCTCTGAGCAGCTTGGCACCTTAACCCTTACCTGCCCAGGGCTCTGCAGCTGCTTGGGGGTAGCACAGGCCATGGCCTGAAGGCTTCCAGGAAAAGCTGAGGCTGCACTCAGTCTAAGAGGGTCAAGAGCAGCAGTGCCCAGCCAAGAGCCGGATTAAAAAGTAACTCCTAGTGGGACACTTTGGAATTAGCTAGGAAAGTGAACGCTTGTTTTTAAACTGTCACCTGGGCTTCTTTAGGTAGAAAGGCAAAGCAGCGAACCCAGCAATTATCCAAAGTACCAGAACCAGGTGCAGGTCCAATTCTCCCTGCCTTGTCCCAGAGCACCTGTCCTGGACACCAGACCAGAGGGAGTTGGCGAGCTTTGAGGGGTGGTTCTGAGACTGCCCAGGGGAGGCAGGAACTCCTCCCCCGCGGCTGACACCTATCCTGGTGTCTGAGAGGACCCCTGCATATGACACTGGAGTGTGAGAGGAACCCCACTCTTAACAGGGCGACAATCGAGGAAGACCCCGCCACACTCACCAGCTCGGTGCCCGAGTTCCCACCGGGCGGGGGTAGAGGGTTGGAGAGACAAGAATGGTCTTGGGCGGCGGGTTCCGTCCGGTTCCCCGCTTCGCTTCTGCCGCTCCCCCCTTGTCCATGTAACCCCTTCCTTCCTTCTCGGGATCCCACCCCCTACTCTCTCCTCTGTCTCTTGTCCCTTCTCTGTCCCCCCCCCCCCCCCCCCCCCCCCCCCCCCTCCCCTCTCTTTTTTCCCCTTCTTTCCCCCCCCCCCCCCCCACTCCCGCGCACACCTGTCCGCGCCGGGAACCGTCCTCTCCGGGTCCAGCAAGCTTACTTGCTCGCAGGTGCAGCGCGCCCAGACTCCGCCTAGCCGCGGCCAAAGGGAGGGGAAGGGGACGAGGAGGCGGGAAGGCGGGGTCGTCGGGGTCTGGGAGAGAGGGTGGAGGAGGGGCGGAGGTGCTGGGGACCGGGAAGCGACCCGGGGAAACCAGACTGTGGAATGAGGGTCCCAAGGGAGGGGCCGGGACAAGGGCGGGGTCGCAAGGAGAGGTGGATCCAATAGGCAGGACGGACTCTTGGGGGGGGGGGTGGAGCAAGGGCGGGATCATATGGGTGGGACAGGGGCGGAGTCTGGAGGAAGGGGAGGTACGTCTCCAGCCTAGCTTTGCCCCGGGGTCTCTGAGCCCAGCCCTGGGGGGTTATGTCAAGGCGTCCTGGGGTCTTCCCTGGGGTACTCACAGCGCCTCTCCTACTAAGCCCGGACTATCTACGAAATGAAATCTAATTTCACCTGTTGCCCTCAAGGGCTGTAGGGTTAGAACAGGCCAGTAGGAAGTTGAGTCCGCTTTCAGGACCCAGCTGACTCAGCTGGGTTTCCCATTACCCCCAAGACCCTTCTCTGCTGCTTCCAGTTGGAAGAACTGAGGCAAGTGGGGACCCTCTGGCTTCAGATAGGTCCCTGCAAACCCTTCTGGTCTCTGTGCTCTTACCTGCCCAGCAGATGGAAGAACATGCTCAGCTCGCAGTTGGTTGCTGGGGTTCCGTGGCTTAGCATCTGCAGAAAGCCTCAAACACTGCTATAGACAGCAGGCTGCCAGGAGGTGCCCCTAAACTCAGGAGCCCGCAGGGCCACCCACAGAATCAAATGTCCCATTATTTGGTTTAAAAAAAAAGGGGGGGGGCCGTATAACCCCAGGGTTCATGTGCACAGCCCCTGTTTTCTGGTGACACTGTTCCCTGGGACAGCTCTCACTTTGGTACCTAATGATGCAACTCAGGTCTCTGTTTACTCTTGCAAAGCTCAGACCTGATCATTTTGCGGTTCAGCAACACAAATGTGGGCCTAGATACCAACTTTTTAGGATAGGGAGTTGAGGTAAAAGCGTCTCCTCTGAGCAGATAGACTTGGGCAGCTCCTTTGAATAGACAGAAGCAGCATAAGAGGGAAACAAACCTCTTTAATAGGCATGGCTGGACCCACTTAAGGACTGACAATGAATGGCTCTGCACCAAACTGGGTGAACAAGATGGATATTCACCTAAGAGTGGGGGGACCCTCCTACTGGGTGGGGGTGCCATTACTGGGTGGGTGCTCTTGGGCCAGCCACAACACCTGCCCCACCCAGGCCTAAGTGCTTGCCCAGCCCAGCCCTCTATGTAGGAGAAGTTCTTGGGGCAGGTGCTGGTTGGACAGATTGGGGATCAGACAATACCCACCTTGTGAGCAGGAAGGGAGGCTGGGCTTAGGGAGGAAGGGACAGCTTGGGAAAGGCTCAAAAGTGGACCTTGGTAATCCTCTGCCTAATGGGGTTTTCTTCAGTTAGCCAGGGAGGGGCAAGCACTGCCCCTGCATAGGTTCCCAGGAGCTGCTGAGAGAGAAACCTGGGGCTTCCTTCCCAAAAGTCCTCCATACCTGAAAAGGTCAGACCTGATTCACATGAGCCTCTATAAAAAATTTTTTTTAACTTTGTATATGTGTGTATCCCGTGGAACACGTGGAAGTTAGAGGACAACTTGTGGGAATCAGTTTTCTCTACGCTGTGAGTTCCCAGTATCAAACTCAGGTCATCAGGCTTGGCAGCAAGTGCCCTTATTCACTGAGCCATCTCACCAACCCCTGAACGAGGTTAACTTTTTATTTTACTTTTTAAAAAGACAAACTCCTTGTTTCCCATTATGGCATCAAAGACCCTCAACCGGACTGTATTGAATGTCACTTAATGGAGAAATCAAAGTGCAAAGGCAGGCAGCTCCCATGCACAGAGTTCCGGCAGGAACTAGTATCATTGATGCAGAAACAGAGGAAATGGCCTGTACCACAGCTGTGACCCCACACAGGCAACATTGTACAGGTACCAGGCTCCAGTCCTAGGGCTAGATGAAATGAGCCCTGCCACTATGCAAGCATCCCTAGGCACCCAGGGAACTCAACTGTGTGGAGCAAGGACTGCACAGCCCTGGCCAGTGGCCCACTGGGAACAACCAGGCCAACAAGCAAATCAGAACACAGCCTTTCCCTTGAGAACTTTGGGACATAGCAATCAAAGGGGTAAGACTCATAGGATAAGGCATACATTTCTGAAGTTCAGAAAATGTTAAGCTGAGTCTAAAGTGAGGTAATTCTAAGGATTTGGTGGAGCCAACAACAAAGCCTGCCCAGCCCACTGCACATCCCAAGGCACCCTGCGGGTGTCAGGCTTGTTAGCTTGCAGAAGCCTTTTGTGCTCCAGTAGCTTCGATAAATGCCGGAGCCCCCAGTGAGGCACAGGAAATTAGCACCACAAAGGATTCTTGGAGGCCAGAATGGGGCTGGAAGTTCAGGAAGCTCACATCATTGATCTAGTGATCCAGGGTCAGGGGAGAGAGAGGGAGAGAGAGGAAGGGAGGGAGGGAGGGAGGGAGGGAGAGAGAGAGGAGAGAGAGAGAGAGAGAGAGAGAGAGAGAGAGAGAGAGAATGAATAATATGCATGCTCCTTCCCTGTATGTGCAAGTTCAGTTAACTTTGCAGACAATAGCGGGTGGAAAGGGTCAGCTTATGTTCTGAGACTTCTCTGAGCCAGGGAAGTCCCAGGAGGTTTTCTGTAGTATCCATGATCAAGCCCTGGGATCTTCCCATCAGGGCACAAAGCAGGTGCAGCACTTCCTGTGCAGTGTGCGACTAATCCAGCAACTATAGTGGATGGTCTGTACCTCAGGACAGTTCAGCAGCATGGCTTTATGCAAGGAGAAGGGTCAGCAGAGGGAAGGGCAAGGGAAGCCATTTTATTTGGAGATGCCACAGCTTGCAGATGGGGACATGACCCAGAGGACTTGGGCTTTCAGATACCATCAGGTACACCTTTAACAGGGCTGGTGATCTAGGAGGACACAGACCAGGGATGATGCCAGGTGACGAGAGGCAGGGACCAGGCTTTCTGAAGCAGGAGCTGGGGAGATGCAAGGGTCTGGATACTGTGACCTTGGACTTCTGCCCTCTAGAACTGTGAGGATAAATTCTGCTATGATGTCTCAGAGTTTAACCTGGTTAGCAGTGCTGGAAGAGAATGCAGTGAGGGAAAGTAGCCGTATGGCAAATAGGGTTGATCAGGAGAAAGCAGAGTTTATTAGCAAAGGAACACATGGGACAGATTCCCTTCTGGGCAGGGAAAATGTGTGCCCGGGTCGTGAGCTTGGGTCTTTTTAAGGGGGGAGGCTTCTGCTTCCTGCAGAAGGCAGGAAGATGCATTTTTTTTTAAAGTTGGGTGGGGGGAAGTGGGGAAACCTGTTCTCTTTAGAGATCAAAGGGGAAGCCTGCTGTGTTGGCCAAACAGTGGAGAAAAGTCCGCTTCTCTTGACTTCAAAGACCAAGGTGCTTATCAGCTAGGTTCCCTTTTCTCAGGAGCATGAGAAGTCCTTGAGACCCTGTTGGTGAGGGGGCGGGGCTATCTGAACCTTAACAGTGAGCAGGGAGCATCTGGTGCATTGTGCTCATTCACTATCCAGCCTGCTTCCAATAGCGTTCTGTGCTACTCAGACTACTCCCTCCTACGACACTACCCACTCTTCATTCAAAAAAAAATTTTTTTTGGTCTTTTTGAGACAGGGTCTCCCTGTAGTCCCAGCTGGCCTGGAACTCACTATGTAGACCAGGCTGGCCTCAAACTCACAGAGAACTGGCTGCCTCTGCCTCTCAAGTGCTGGGATTGGAGGTGTGCACCACCACACCTGGCTTCAAAATATTTTATGTGTGTTCTGTGTGCATGTATAAGTGCACTATGTGCATGTAATGTTCAAGGAGCTCAGAAGAGGGCATGAGAAACCCTGGAGTTGGAGTTACTGACAGTTGTTAGCAGCCATGTGGGTGCTGGGAACCAAACCCAGGTCCTCTGTAAGAGCACCCAGGGCTCTTAACCACTGAGCCATCTCTCCAGTCCAGTGGACACTCTTGATGTAGCACCATCTACTCCATGCAACATCGTCTGCTCAGTATACTGATTCCTCCTACCTGTCTTGGGACAACCTTCAAATGCCAACAGTTATTGAAACTCCAGGGGCAGACACACTTAACACCACTGCTCAGAATTTTAACCTGTTTGCTCCTGACAATATGTATATTTTTGGTTCACTTAGTTGATACTGAAGGACTGCAATCATTTGTAAACACAATAAACTCAGCTAATCAAACTACGTTGTTCATTTTAATGTCTGTGTGATGACTAATCTTGGCTGACTTGATTTAGAGTCACCTGTGAGATTAAAGCACACCTCTAAGTGTGTCTGTGAGGATTTCCAACTGAGGGGACAACCTGCTTTGAATGGGGTTGGCACCATCCACAGATGGGGCTTCACTGAACAAAAGGGGGAAGATAAACCCAGAGAATGCCAGTGTCTCCGGTCTCTCTATGATGTGAGCTGCTCTCCTGCCTCCTCCGCTCCCCACCATGATGGACTGACATCTGAGACCAGGAGCCCAAATCCTTCCTCCCTTAAGTTGTGTCAAGTATTATGTCACAGCAATGAACAAAACCACACAACCTATTCACTCTTCTATTTTGAGACTTTTAACATTCTAAAGGATTAAAATTCTAAAGGCATTAAAATCACCTGAATTCTCAAGAGGCAACATTTATTCTTAATCATCTTAAAGCTACTTTGTCTTGAATCTTGTGAGAACTGACTGAACAAAAGTGGTTTTCTTCAAGACAGGATTTTGTGTGACCAATTTTAAGGGACAATGTATGCATGTGGCTAACATTATGCCCAGTGCCTTAGTTTCTTATTGTTAGCCCATCATGTCTGGGAAGTCATCATCACAGGAGCCTAAGGCAGCAGCCATGTTGCATCCATAGTCACGTTTTGCATCCATACTCAAGCACAGGGCAATGAATGCCTGACGATCTCTTTCTCCTTTTTATACATCTAGAATCCAGCCACCCACAGAGGGTGGGTCTTCCCATTTCAATGAACCTAATCAAGATAATCCCCCAAAGGAATGCCCTAGGGCTCATCTCCCAGGTGATTCTAGATTTGATTAAGTTGACTCAACTCTCAGACCCAGGATATATTTGTCAGTAACACTTTAACATGTGACTTTGAACAGTCCAGGAGGCTGCTGTGCAGGGTGTAGCGGTGACTCAGCTTTCGCTGCTGGGATGTGGAGGTAAGAGTGGCACCTTGACCTGCCACAGGCGAGCCCTGCCACTTCCTTACAGAGGAACCCACCTTCTATCAATTACCGTTCTCCTCTCTGTGATAAAATACCTGAACAAGCAGCTTAAGGGAGGAAGGCTTATTCTGACTTAGAGGGTACAGCTGTAACACTACAGGGAGACATGGTGTCGGATGTGGCTCAGCTGCAATGCCTCATCTCCTCACCTCTTTGCAGAGCAAGCAGCCAGCAGCTGGAAATGCTGGTTCTCCACTGGCTTTCTTTTCAGCCTGGGACTCCAGCCCATGGCACGGCACTATGCACACTCAGGCAGGTCTTCCCCCACTCGGTCAATTCTCTCTGTAAACAGCCTCACAGACAAACCCACAAATGTACCTCACAATCCTGTTGTACTGAAAATGGAAATTAATCAAACACACGTGTACTGGTTAAGGGACTTGATGCCACCTGAATCGCAGGTGTCAGGTTTCCCAGCTCTTCTGGACTTCGTCTGGTGCCATAGGGACTGATGTGGCAGCAGAACAGGGTGGAGAAAGAGGCATCAAGATGAGCATATGAGAAAAGCCAGTTGTCAGAGAAAGACTGGAAACCCCTCCAGGTGATATGCAAGAGAACAGACTGAAAGGGATTCCAAAGTTTGGCACATTCCAGGGCCCTTCTGAAGACCCTGACCTAGGCTATCAAGGGTTCTGAGCCTCTGTAGGTATGCAGAGGGGGTGCCTGGTCTGTCTGTTTTGGTCCCTTGGAACACAGACTGAGGGGTCTTCTTGGGATACCTTACACAGCACCCAGCCACTATCTTCTACTTTGCATTTACTCATTTACCACCCAATTTGTGAGAAAACCATGAGCATCGCATGACAGAGCCAAGCTTGAAGACTGAGGGTCTTCAGGTTCCTCCCATTGTAAGTGCCTAGCCCCAGTCCAGTGAAGCTGGGCTGGCGGCCTCAGAGCACCTGGGCCAGGAGGAGCAGTGAGAACCAAAGGGCACCCAGGATGCCTGCTCACCTCAGGCTTCCTGAATGCAGGTGCATCCCACCTGCTCTGGGTTGTGTCATGAAAAAGCCAAGGTCCCAGCGGTCAGCAGAGCTTGGCAGAGCAGAGGCAGGACACTGGCCTAGGCACCAGTGCATCCCATGTCCCTCATTCCCTACCTTGGTGAGGGTGAGGCCTAGTGCAATTAATGCATGGCTACTCTGACCACAGGTGGCCCAAAGCTGGCGATGCCTGCTCGGGTCTTGAGTCTGCAGAGGTTGAAGGACAGCACCTGGAGTTTACCAGACAAAAGGCTTCTGGCAGGTGGGGAGCCTCTGGAGGCACTCATTGGGTGAAGCCCTGCTCAGTCTCCCAGGCATAGAATGTGTGCTCACTTCACTTTACAGGGCAGCGAGTATACGTTTGGGCTGGAGGACACTCAGCTCTGCAAGGTGGCCCTGGGTTCGCCTGTATCCCATCCACAGACACACAGGTGCAGTCAAGTTGGTGCCTCTCCTGCCACACAGATGGCCAGAAGCCGAGCAGCCAAATGAACTTTACAGAAGAAGCACAGGTCATCAACACATGGAGGCTTGATGGTCACTAAGCATCATCTGCAGAATGGCATCTGCTGAAGTCACTAATTCTGATTTTGTGGCCCCTTTTGGCTCCTTGGAGATCTACTCTGAAGGCTCTGGTAAGAGCGGAGATACAGAAACACAGCAAGGACCTTGAAGCCTCATGTTCTGTGTCTGAGGCATCAGCATCCAGCCACATAGGGCAGCACAGCCAGGCTGGTGGGGACTTACTGGCCAGGAGAGGGGGTGACAGAGGGTGAAGAACCTACCTGGGCAAACATCCAGGGGCTTTCTCTTTTTCACTTAGCACCCAGGATCTGCTTAGGCTGGGAGCAGGGGGGAAGGCAGAGAGGTAACTGCCTGATAGTGAGGTTGGGGTTGGGAGTTTGATGGACAGGGACGAAAGAAGGTAAATGGCACAAGACTGGCCCTGGGTGTGTTAGGAGGGCCTGGTAGGGAAGGCTTGTTAATGGGGACTCTGGTGACAAGGTTCTTGCACTGGGTGGTCCCCACATGTCCCAGCAGGAGTGTGGCCTCACAGGCAGCAGAGAGCCCCAAAGGTTTAAGGATAGAAGGGAAGTGTATTTCCTACCCTGTAGGCTACCTTACTTCCTCTTCTGCAAGGCAGAGGGCTTCTGATTCCCATTAGTACCACAGTGACCCCAAACAGACACACATGCTCAGAGTTTTAAGATTTTTATTTTATGACTGTTTTGCCTGCATGTATGTGTGCGTGCATCACATGCATGCCTGCTGTCCATGGAGGCCAGAAGAGGGCATCAGATTCTCTGAAGCTGAGTTACAGATGGCTGTCCCACGGTGTGTGTACATGTCAACATGAGCCTGTATGTGGCCATGGGTGTGCTAGGAACTGAACGCTGTTCTTCTATAAGGGCAGCAAGTGCTCTTAATCACTGAGCCATGTCTCCAGACCCACGCTGAGATTTCTCCTATGGCTTGTTAGCAAAGTGTGTGTGTGGGACTTACATGATGTCTCATGTTTATAAGTAAACAAGTGGATCTTTCCATTGTGAGTGGATAGAAATCTACAGAAAAGCCCAGTGTGATTATGACTTCCTTTTGAAATAAAACTTAAAACCAGAAGCAAACAAACTTCACGGAGATGTTTGATCTGGTTTAATTCACAATTTAATTTTTCAAAGCAGGTTACTGGGCTATCAGTTAAACATTAGTGTTGGAGAATGACATGTTTAATGTACTTACTATATTTAATAATTTAAAATAAACTCCAGTACTTATGACGATGACAGCTACAGATAACCATTCACGTTAACTACATCTTTGATTCTCTCTTATTACATACATTACACAGTGGATGAACATTCTAAATGGTAATGCAGACACACATGATTTTAAGTCAGAGACAATATATGCATATTAAAATTCTGTATGTCTTGATAAGGTAAAAAATAAAGCTATATAAATTGATATTTAGACATTTTTATGCAAAATTAGAATCACACTTTCATAATACTTCCAACATATCTTCATTAAAGCTTTGTTTAGACACAGTATCAGAACCATTTGTTTCCATTCACCTGTCTTCTAGCTTTAAAAACAAGATTGCATTCGCCAAGTGATGTTTTTCATGTTTTTTACAGTTGCAAATGGGTAACTTCCAAAAGAAATGTAGAATGCAAGGACCTGATGTTCTATGGCATTGCCAATAAATTACATTGATGAAATAAGTGAATGGGTTATTTCAGTACCAGTGCAGAACACCTTGAATTTGGGGTTCAGAGACCCAGGCTGGAGCTTTCTCCAGACCATCTAACAGCTGGTTGATGCTCAGGGACTTGGGTGACAGCACTTGGGTGACCTGAGACACTCTGCAGCTGACCCTGGAAATGCACCAGCAAGCATGTTAAAAGTATTCTGTTCCTGCTCTGCCTGCTGGCTGCATCATCCCCTCTTCCTATCTCTGCCTCCAGTCTTCTCTTTCCAGGTGCTCCCTAGGTGGGGCCTTTGGTCTGCCTGTACTCAGGAATGGACAACTGGGATTTGGGGAAAAGGGTTTTTTTTTTTTTATCCATTTTTTCCCCCCTAGTTAGCATGTGGCAGGAGGCTGGCTCCTGTATGAGGTCAAACCGAGGGAACAAGGGGAGGTCCTGGCTGGGAGGTACGCTTCCCTGGGAGGGGAGAGCTCAGTCCAGTGCTGCAACATCACTCACAGAGCCCACATGAGAGTGCAGTCCAAGCACCCTTTTCA
>NW_008351509.1:1286047-1387346 GCF_000622305.1 Nannospalax galili | reverse complement strand
GAGAGAGAGAGAGAGAGAGAGAGAGAGAGAGAGAGAAGAGAGAGAGCGCCTGACCTTCCCAGATCTGGGCAATGCTTCTGCCCAGGTAGCTGGTACATGGGCCATAAAGAGAATGTGTGTGTTGTGTGGGGGGGTGAGCACATGTGTGTACATGTTAACATGAGCCTGTACGTGGCCATGGGTGTGCTCAAAGAGTTGGAAGTAAGAGCACACACATGCAGCCAGGACTCCAGACACAGGTACAGGATGCACTGCCACAGGGGACAGAGTATGAATCAGAAGCTGTGAATTATGACCAATGTAGTAAGTCACAGGTGAACATGTGTTAACATGTGCAATGCAAAGAAAGAAAAATGCTTAGAGTTGACATGACTTGCTTTAAAGTTAAAGGCAAGTAGCAGCTACTGTGAGGTTGAAGATCAGTTGTAGGCGCTCACCTGGTCTTCTGTCCTTGCATTACATTAGTGCCTTTTGAACATTTCAAATTCTTAGGTACATTCATTTGATAATTTCCTAAGCAAAATTAAAAAAACTACTAGGGTGTATGCAAAGTCTGGGGTGAAGACTGTCTCACAGGCAGAACAGGGTGCGGTATGCCAAGCCTGCAGCAGGAATCGTCTGTGTTTAAGGCTGAAGGACAGAAATCAAAAACAAAAACAGAGAAAACATGAAACTGCAAACTGACGACAAAGCAGAGAAAATGACTCCACTCTTAGCACGCCTTTCAGCTAACCACGGTCCCAGCAACACCAAGAAACAAAGAGGCACAGAGAAAAGCCAGAAAATTCAGTCGCCAGATATTGAACACTCTGCAGAAACTCTCACCAGAATTTAAAATGGCCAAAACTCTTGAACTTAAAAGAGTGAAAGCTTTAAAAACATACTTTAAAAATCAGAAGATACATCAACAAATGAGTAAGATATAAACAGCTATGAAAATACTTCAGTGCAAAGGCATTTAAGATCCCTAAAAAAATACATTACAAATAATTTGTTAACTAAACATAATCTGCCCCTCCCCACAGGTACGATATTTGTACCCATTTGGGGTTCTTAAAAAGGGTTGTAAAAATGCACACACACCACTGTTGAAGGGTTAGTGTGGACTGGGGCTCCAAGCCTGGGCTGACACATGCCAATGTGGGTGGGCTGGCTGGCAAGAGGGTATGTGGCCCTCAGTACAGAGCTACACATCTCTGTCGGCTCTCAGCTAAAGGCCACCCCTGATCTTTGGTGTGGTACTTATGCTCCTCCCAGCACCCCCAACTGCCACATCCAACAACTGCTCCTGCCGGCTCATCCCCTAATTCAAGCACACTGTTTATAGTGAAACCTTGTGCAATCACATTACAAAATTTGTGCTTCCCAGGATATTGGCTCTCAAGTGCCCATGCCCCCTCCATGACCCCCTCCATGAACCCAAGCTCACTGCATGACGTCACAGAGATGGGGGCTGGCTTTCTCCCACGGTCTGGCTGGCACTTTCTGAAAGGCTATACCATAATGAAATGTCTTCTCTAAGTTAGGACCATTATGTCTGTCAGATGCTCTGCTATAAACAGAAATGCCAGTGCAGGAAGCAGCTGAAATTCACAGTACAGCGGCCTTCTGACGGTCCCTCATGCCAAATAATGCCCTGGAAGGAAACTGTGTGGCACCAGCGAGAGGCATGTTGAGCTGCGAATTGCTTAAGTATGGGCCCACTGCTGGGTGAGAAAAATACCCCCCTGGGTGCCCCAAACCACCTTTCCCCAGGACCCCCAAACAAATGTTTTCCAATAAGGTAAACTGACATCTGACATGTGATAGACACTCCTGAGAGGCTTGGTTGACAGTGTGACCTGTCCTCACATGAAAATGTCCTTTTCCACAGGGCAGCAGGTAACAGGAAGGGGACTCTCACAAGCCCCACGTACAGGGTCACCATCTCCTCTGCAAACAGGTTCAGATATGGTCAGGGGAAATGGCTTTGTAAAGGGGAGAGTGAACATGAGCACAAGGCCACAGGTCCAGAGGACAGACACACTGCTTAGTGTGTGATGTGGCCACTTCCCTAAGGAGAAGTCTAGATGGTTTACACAGGAAATGGAGTGAGGAACGGCAAAACACAATGTGTGCAGAGCCTATGTGCAAGATACACGAGGCTTTGGAGAAGAAGGAGGGCTCTTCTCTGAGTGACGGCAGAGGATGGCAATGGTAGGAAGGTGGACACCGGGCCTGGCAGGGCCAACTTCACAGCTCTGATGCTCAAGATGAGGCCAAGCATAGTGTCCCTTTTCACAGTCCAGATGGATGCAGTCACCAGGCCTGGGGTAAAGTGACATCTGTCACTCATGGTCTAAACTGCAGTGTGCTGTGCCCGTGTGTGATCTGTGACCCCATCCTCACCTCCTTGGGGAAATGGGTGGGGCGGGCACAGGCACACACAGGCACCTGAGAGCACAGCTCTCAGAGGCTGGGACGGAAGCCTCTCTGTCCATCACGTGGGCGTTTCCAGGCTGGACCCACAGCACCCATGCCTCAAGTTGTGGGAAAGGCCTAGTTGAGGAGGGAGTACAGCATACTCCTTGTTCCTCCACTGTGTGCACACCACCTTCCTAGAGGGGGAGCTACATGGGGCAGCCAAGGGTCTGGTGCCCTGAGCACCCCAGTTCTGTAAAGAGGGCAGAAGGGTGAATTCTGAAGCGCTGTCCTGAAGCTGCGTGTTCTGCCAAGAAAACAGAAAACCCACTGTCAGTTCAGGAGCCCCTGGGAGATACCTAACCCTACAAGGATCCTTTCTAACCACCAGTGCACCTGCAGTTTTGCCAGCCCACCTCAGGCCACTAAATCACCCAGAGGGACAGGTCAGAGAGGCCCATTCCATGGGCCTTTAGGGCACCTGTCCCCTAAAGGCAATATACTTCCAGGTCTGGGAACAAACACCTCTGTTTTAGTGCCAACAGAGGAACCATCTCACATACCAGAGAAGAACAAAGGCAGGGAAGGGACAAAGTGCTGGTTGTTGAAAAAATTCCTCCCAGACATCACTGGCATATATGCACTGAGGCTCAAAGGCCCCAGATAGCCTTGAACATAGGGTGTTAACCACCATTCCAGGAAGGGAAGGACAAGACTCACCTGTCTGGGTCAGTGTGTCCCACCCTACAAGGATTGGGGTCAACATCATGCTGACCACATCAGACTCTCAAGTCGCCAACCTACCATTACCTGATAGAAGTGGCCTGTACTGCTGCTTGTGAAAGCCCATCTCACCCCACAACATGCATAAACAGCAGCAGGCAACCAGGCAGGAGGGGCGGGAGGCTGTACAGCTCCAATCTGCTTCCTGCTTTCCTGGGTGACAATCCCCAGGTTATATCACTTTAGATGAGCATCACTAGAGGATAAATGCCTGGCCCCTGTGAAGCTGGGTCACTAACACTGCTAGCGTGTGTGTGTGTGCGTGGGGGGGGTGCTATAGGGGGGGGAATGTTTCACAGCTCCAGGGCTGTTAGGACACCTTGTGTGCTTAGTAATGGCTTCAGCTGGACACTCACAGGGCTTATGTCCAGTTCAACTGTGTGAGACTACACTTCCAATTTCAAGACAAGACTGTCCTGAGAAGCTGAAGTGAAGCTGTGTCTATTATGGGCAGGAGCCAGCTTGTTAGGCAACTCTGGGCATGGCCCACTGTTCGCAAGTCAAGTGTGTATAACATGCTCCCTAAGTGGCTTGCTCATTTTCAGGTGTACCACTTACCTGTGTGTGTATGTGTGTAAACATGGTATATTCCTGTTTTTAGAATGAAGTACTCGTATCAAAAAAGGCACAGCACAGCAAAACTTTGGAGGAAGAACAGACAGTCTGATAAGGACAGTCTGAAAGTCACAGCACACTGGCCGAGTACCCAGTGGGTGGCCATACCGTTACCTAGCGTTGGGCTAGACACGCCTTGGCCGTGGCAAGAGGTCCTTCAGCAGGGGCCCGTCGCTGCTCGGTGTGGCAACAGCTGATGCTTTGAGTCGGGTGCTCTTCTGCAAGGGCGAGGAAAGATACTGAGCTGTGGCCTGCATCAGAGGCTGCGGGAGGCCAGTGCCAGCACCCTGGCTGCTGTAGACCTACGGCCACGTCCACACTGAACCACGCCGTCCCTACACTCTCAACCAAGGCAGGCCATGAGCTTTTCTTGCAAGGTCTGCACATATCAGTCATGAAGCCACCAAGGAGGCTGGAACTGGCTCTAAAGACTGCCTGTCCAAAAGGATGCAGAGCTTCTGCTAGGGTAACAGATGGCTCTTAACAAGTTCATGTGAAGAACTCTGCACCTAGGAGAAGAGCCAGTGACAAGGCCAAAGGGCAGGTTGCAGCACCGTGGGAGAGGCCCACCAGCTGGAGGGTCCCAACACAGACAGAACACAGGGAGCACGTCCGGAATCATAAAGCTATGCAAGTGGTCCTGCCATAGTGGCACCTGTGTGTTGCTTCCTCCGCAGAGCCACTAGCGTGTGAGCAGCATCTGCACACCCTGCAGACGGGGTGTCCACGGGCTCTGTCCTCATGGCTGCTGACTCCTGGCCTGGCCCAGCTCAGCTTCTGAACATTTTCCGGTCCTGACTCACCACCTCCTCAGTGGCAAGGAATGAGGGAGCTTTCAGAGTTGGATGGTAGAAGAGCAGGTGGAACTGGCAAGTGTCCAGTGAGGAGGAGGAGCCAGAAAAATGGAGCTGCCGTCCTTGCAAGCAAAGGAGCGGGATACAGCGTGTGGACGCAGAGACAGGAGTGTGAAGACACACACTGTGTTATATATATACAAGTTCAATATATAACGTGCCTGGTGTCCATCATGCTTGCCTTTTAATGGAAGAGGCTGAAAGAAAATCCCAGCTGTCTGAAGTCAAATCCACCCCACCGAGGCCTAGTACACATTTATTCCTCCAAAGCTTTGCAGACCCACGCGGCTTTACGGCAGCATCACGTCTGTCCTTGTGTGCCTTAAGTGCAGTGGTGGGCCCACGCAGCTGTGGCCTGCCCTGTTACCTGAAGACCTAGGCATGGCCTGGTCTGAGGAAAGGGGATCACACTGCCACCTCTCCAGTAGCTGGAGTCTAGTTTCTGTGCATGCTCCAAAGCAACTCAATGCATAGGAAGCTGCTTCAATACAGCAACAGTGTTTTCAGCTGGAGATGGGATATATTATATTTTACAAAGTTCTTCTGATTTTTTTAGTGTTCTTGGAAACTTCCTCCAAAATATTTTCCTAGCCATATCCTTCAACAGTGAGTAACTTATTCTAGCAAATTTTGAAGGCACTAAGAAACATTTTGATTCCTAGTAATTATTTGGCCTCAAAAATTTATTGTGTTAAAATTAGCATTTAAAATACATACAAGATGCTGGGCATGGTGGCACACGCCTTCAATCCCAGCACTCAGGAGGCAGAGGCAAGCAGGTCTCTGTGAGACTGAGGCCAGCCTGGTCTACAAAGTGAGTTCCAGGGCAGCTGAGCTATAGGGAGGCCCTGTCTTGAAAAATAAGCAAACAAAAAGATTCATAGAAGATGATCTGCTATTGGAAGGCAGACTTTTTCATGCTTTAGGCATTTCTTAGGATACAAGCTGTGGTAAAAAGGGAGCCCCACACAGGAATCCTCCAAATGTCATTAATGGAATCCTCCAAATGTCATTAATGGAACACTTGTGGGTACCATATTTAGGGACAGGGACAATTAGTCAAAACGCCACAGTGCCACCTCATGTTGCTGTTTCCTACACCTTGGCAGTGAGGAGCAAGTACTGGCTGTGGCAGTCACCTAGAGAAAGAGTCCTAGGGACCAGCTCCAAGCATGGCTCTGTGCTGCCAAAGTGGCTATTAAAAGCACACTAAAGGCATTTTCTAAAGACAGGTTCTTATAAAAAATTGGAACAGGTATCTGGTAAATAAAGGCTACTGTTAGTGTGGCTCAGCCTCATGATCTCTTTGGGATCCTGGGCAGACCACTGTCTCCTGAACCTTCCTCAGTTTCCCCACTACAGAGGGTCCCACAGAGGTGAGTATGCAGGACAAGGTCTCAACCATGGGCTATAGGAAGCAGGGCTGTGTGACATCACCTTGCTCAACTTGGAATGACTATGTGACCTGTCAAGTGCTTAGGTGGCCTGATGCTGGGCCACCTGTCTCAAGCAATGGTGAAGGCTCTGGGCCTGCTGATGCACCCTGAGAGCTGCCGTGACCACTGCTGCAGAAAGGAACAGCTCACGGACACTGTCCCCTCACAGGTGGTGTACTGTTATCGTGTTTCCAGAGGTAATTATGATGAATGACAACAGTGGAGAGTGCACTGGGTGTCTCAGCACTAAGTTCTTCCCACATGGTCCTGTGGCCATCACCCCAACATGCAAGAAGGAAGAGATGGTCACCTGTTGGTCAGAAACTCAGACCACTGGTGGTCTGGGAAAGCATAAAGACGGTAGGCTGCTCAACAGAAAGGCACTTGTTCCTGGCCTGCAGGCCGCAGTCCGGAGCGCATACGCAGTGTTTGAACAAGTAGTGGTTATTTAGGCAAAGCAACGGAAGACAAAGGAGGCAGGAGAGAGAGACAAGAGGTAAGTTGGTTACAGGCAAACATCCTGGCATATATTAACACCATTGCCCTGGCTGCTGGGTACTGCCATGCCAGGACACACTGGCCCGCTCCTCCCCACCCAGGCCACCCCCCAGCTCCTCCCTGCTCTGTGCCTCCTATAATCTGGGATGGTTTGTAGTAAGGTACTTCTCACAGGCTTCACAGCTCACTGCAGCTATGGGGACTTCTTCACTAAAGGAGGGGATGGGAAAGGTTCTCCTAGTATCTCCTACCTGCCTTCTAAGGCCATTCCAGAAGATTCCTGCAGAGCAGGGACCCATGGTATAAGCCATACGCACAGCCACAGCAGAGCTTGAGCCCTGTGGAGAGGTGCCCTTGACACCTGCAGAGCTCAACTTTACTGAGGCATATCCAGCTGAGCACCTAAATGTCCATCACAGGGGGAGCCAGTTCAGTACCTGAACATCCATCACAGGTAAATCTAACTTGGCACCCGAATGTCCACCAATGTCTGTGGACCAGGCAGAGGATGCTTTTATGAATGTGGCTACATCCTGGCCAGGGGACCAAGAAGGCATCCCAAGCCGTGCCCCTCTCTCAGGGTCAGAACTCCATGGTACAGTTGTCATCATAAACATGTATCCCACTGTCCCATGTGTCAGAGTGCCCCAGGCACAGGGAGTGGTTGTGAACAGTTCTACTATGAGTATGAGTGTTCATTCTGTTCCCATACATGGGTGTTGTCATGAACACAGCATCCCCACACATATCCAGTGTTCCTGGGCACCTGGTGTCATGAACACACGTATACTACATCCCTGTTTATAGGGTATCATGAACATGTGTCTAATGTAACCCTGAGCACAGGCTGTCATTATGATGAGTGTCCACTGTGCCCTTGTGTACAGGATATCAGGAACCTGAGTATACACTGTGCCCCTAGGCATGGTGGTTTTAGGAAAACACATGTTAGCCTTGGAACTGCACTGCTGAAGAGTCAAGGCTGTCAGGTTTGTTTAGAGGAGAACTGTTAAACAGCTTCCCAGTTCCATACGGGTTGGGCTGCTGGCTAGGGACCATGAATGTTGCTCCCACAGAACCACAGCAGTTGAGCACTGATCACAGCTCTGGGGCCAACTGTTCCCTGGGGGTCTCAATGACTGGCAGATGCTATTCTGCTCTCTCTCATGCTGTGTTCTACAACTAGCCCTGTTCAGTATCACTTTGTTGAGAGGCATTAACTTTGAACTGTTTACAGTGACTGTGGGTAAACATGTCTATTCCCATGAGCAGAGGCCTGGGTAAGAATTCTGACAGCTGATTTTATCAACTGTGGTAGGAGGCATGAAGCAGGGAAGAACTGGTGACCTGAACATGCTGAATTAGCACTAAGTCCTAAGAAGGCTTACCAGCCAGGATCCCACTGCTTGTGGTAACCAGCCCCCAGGTAGGGTTACCTGCTTCCCACCCCAAACATGGCTAGCTGGCTCTACTTTAGACTGAAGTTCCACACATCTGAGCCAAGGGGCAGCCAGGTGATGAGGGACCTGTGCCTGGGTTCCACTCTGTGCTTTCTTCACTAAGGCTCTGTGTTTCCATGTTGTAGCACCAAGGATCACAGAGAAGATGCTGGAAATGCAGATCCCACAGCCCTGCCTCACTAGGGGATTAGGATTCATGGCTGAGGTGGAAATCTGTGTTTTTGGTGGATTCCTAGGGACTGTAACCCAGGTGGGCCACAATTGTCAGCATCATGCTCTGCCCTGACCACAGGGTCCAGCTGAGGATTCATGTTGCCAGCCAGTTCGGAAGGTGGGAAACAGGCATCCCCCACCAATGCCCTCCTATAAAGGTAAATCCTCTGAGCCTTAAAAGTGACATAATTAAAAATTTTTTTTTCAGTGCTGAGGACTGAACTCAGAGCCTTGCAAATGCTAAACAGATACTATATCATTGGGTACCAAACCAGTCCATAATTTAATAGTAAAAGTAATAATTATTTTTTATGAATTTATATTAAGTAATTTTTTTTATTAATCTTTGATCTCTCATTCTTTTTCTTATTTCAGTTGATTATTAAATTCTAAAGATCAAACCAAACATTATTCATTTTACCTAATTTCACACTTGAAACATGTGCCATTGTAGAATTCATTGTAAGTTGTGGGCTAATCAGTTTTATGACCCGCAGACCTTGGTTACTTCCCAATCATAAGATGGACAGAGCAAAGTGGCTGGCCTGGATGGCAAGCCTCCATACCTGGGTCTTCTCTGTTGCTGTGGGCCACAGCTGTCTGCACAGGACCTTCTTGAGGACATCAGGGAGGAGGCTGACAGTGACAAGCAGCATGATGCCCAGCCAGGCAGGCCCACTGGACAGCATATGTATAAATACGTAGTACATCCGCTGATAACTGAGGAATGGCCTGGGCAAGAGACAGGGTACTAGTTGAAACCCTACCAGGTCAGGAGGGATGCCACAGCCTCATACTACTTCCCAAACCCTCCCTGGAGGCCATCTGTCTGGAAGCTCCACTTTTAGCACTGGCAGTCCCTAGGCACACCATCCTGCTTACCTGCTTGCCTGCCTGCTGTGAATCTGCCTCCTGCAGTCTTACAAGTGGGAGGAAGAACATCATCTCAAAGGGGAATGGGGATCCCAGAAGTCCAGTTTCAGAATGGGACAAGAAACATGACGTGAAGGGCTGGAGAGATGGCTCAGTGGTTAAGAGCACTGGCTGTTCTTGCAGAGGACCTGGGTTCGATTCTCAGCACCCACATGGCGGCTAACAACCGTCCTAACACCAGTTCCGGGGGATCTGACATCCTCTTCTGACCTCCAAGGCATTGTATGACACAAGTGCACTTACATACATGCAGGAAATACACTCATACACATAAAATAAAAATAAATATTTTAAAAAACACAGTGTGAAAGGGTGATGTTTACATGGTCATGTCCACATGAAGGTATTGGTGCAGCACTGACCCAGCAGGTTTAGTGGCTAACTGAAGCCTGGGTAGCCAAATGCTCCACACACATGCCTCCTGGGGTCTCCATGGGCCCCACCCGAGGAGATGGAGAAGTTCAGGGATTAATGAGGCTGCCCATGGCTCTCTTGGCTCCATGTTCCCTGTTTCCACCCAACACCTGGGGATCATCTTCTAGCTCTTGGCACCATGAACAGTCTAAGGATAGAGTAAAGCCCTCACCTCCAATGACATTCAATTTGAGTGTGGATACAAAGAAAGGGATAATGAGACTGGATCTGAAGGGGTCTGCAGAGACAAGGCACCTAGAACTGCTGGATCAGCTCCTGAGGCTCACAATTCAGGGGGGAGAGTTCCATGGAGGCCATGTGACCCACAGGCCCACTGTCCCAGGCTACCATTGAAGCTTCCTTGCCTCAGTCTCAGGACCTGCTGGAATCTCAGGTCTGACTTTCTGGCTCAGCACAGTAAGGCTCTGGGCCACTCATAGATGCTCTCTGCCTCTGCAGGGCTCCAGCTGTCATGCAATACACCCACCAACGTCCCCTGGCTGAGTGTCAGGGAGGAAGGAGGTCAAAGTGCTGTTTGTCTAAGGCAGCTTCTCTCCAGGGGCTACAATGCAGAGAGAACAGGATTTTGCTTTGAGTCTTATAACCTGGTGAGGCATAGGGCAAGGCTGGCCTGACCAAGAGGACAATGTGGACCAGCTACAGGTCTGTAGCTGCCCTTTCTGTGCAGATTAGTGCTTTTTGACAACTTGATACAAACCAGACATCTGGAAGAGGGAACCTTAGTTGAGAAATTGCTTCCATCAGATTGGCATATAGGCATGTCTACAAGGCATTTTCTCAATTGTTAAACGATATAGGAAGGCCAGCCTACTGTGGTGCCACCCTTGGGCAGGTGGGTCTGGACTGTAAAAGGTAGCCAAGCAAGCCATGGGGAGCAAGTGAGTGTGCAGTATTCCTTCATGGTCCCTGCCTGAGTTCCTGCCTTAGCTTCCCTCTATGACAAACTACAAAGTGTAAGATGAAATAAACCCTTTCCTCCCCACATTGTTATTGGTCAGAGTGTTTACCACAGCAACAGAAAGCATCCACAACACCTCCCAGTACTCTCCAGGCCTGGTACTCTGGTTGCAGGACTTTCCTAGACCTTGCCCATGTTGTATTATCTTAGTTGAAGGACATACTCCTTCCCTAGGAACGACGTCTTCATGTGAGGTCGGGCTGCTATGACCCTTTGGGAATGCCACAGCAGAAGGGACACACATCATCCTGTCCCCGCTGCATCTGGGGCTATGGAGTAAAAGCATCCTCAAGGTTCACATGTGGAAACTTGATCCTCAAGTCTCGATCAGTGGCATTTGGAGATGGGACCTTTTGGTAAATGATGAGGATGAACTGAGGTCCTGAGTATGGGTCCATGTGGCAGCATTAGAGGAAATGAGGCTGAGAAGAGCTGGTGTTCTCTCCTTCCTCCCTTTTTCTGTTATGTCATGGACATAATGCATGACTCTCACAAGGTGCCAAGCAGATATCACTGGTACTGTTCCCTCAGACTTCTGGCCTCCACAGCCTCATCAGTTTCCATACACTCAAGTCATTATAAACCACTCGGCTCAGTACTCTGCTAGAGCCCCCAAAAGGGCCTGTGACACCAGGCACAGAACACACGAGGCACACAAAGGCTCAGCCAGCACCACTCCAATGCAGGAGGCTGGAGGCTATGCATCTTGAGCCCCAGATGAAAGGGGTGTGGGTCAGTTAGGGCCACGTGGTGCTTACCAGATAATTCCTCCCCAGAGCAGGGAAAAGACAACGTAGAAGAGCAGCGACCCCCAGATGACAAAGTGGTTTATCCAAGTCCAGTAGTGTGTGTCCAATGCCAGCTACAAGAGAAAGAGGTGTCATCCAGGCACTCAGAAAGGAGGGCCAGAAAATAATGAACAATGAAGCAGAAACGAAGCCCGGCAGCAGAGTGCCTGCGCAAAGTTTATAAGACAAAACCACACCAAACCCAACCCCATGTGTCCCCAGGGGGAAATGGCTGGTGCGTCCTGGGTTCTTTGGTCCTGGGAAGCCAAACAGGAAGTACCCTCCATGCTGCTGCACACCACTGCCTGGGAAGACAACCTGAGGGGTTTCTTTTAAAGCCTTTAAAGACACTTGTAAAGCCTCAATGTGATGGGTTTGGGGAATTTCATAATGACATTCTCCACAGAATTTGACTTGAGTTTAAGAATATGAATTTTCTAAAATACACTAATTTTTTTAAGCAGAAGTATTTATATAATTAATCTATATAAGTAGTTATATAGAGGCTATGTATTATTAAGAGAATTTCAATCTGAATTCTTTTATAAAGACTCTTCATTTCCTTGGGGGTAATTTGGGAAGTTCACATACTAGGTGGTACAGATTTGCTGGAGCAGTGGGAAGGTGACCCAAGGGCAACCATCATGGGGGCTGACAGCCTTAGCACAGATCCAGGATTCTGAGAGTTCATGGGGTGCTGTGGGTGGGTGGGCTGGCCATGGCTGCAGCATACACACCCACGGCTGTGACTCACCTTCAGGGTGACAGTGAACACCATCACAGTGAATACCAGTGTCCCAAAGGTCCAGTTTCCAAACATCTGTGGGGACAACAGTCCGAATGAGCACCTGTTGACACGCACCTCTCCTCCCTCACCCCAAGCACGGGTGCTAGGAACACAACTCATCATCTCTGCATCTCAGTTCAAAGGTATGGGGACCACGTATCCTACATTTCCCAAGCCAGAGAAGAGAGAGCTCTGGTGGCTCCTGGCCAGCACAGTGACCAAGACTGGCTTGGGACTGACCCACTCTAGTGTTCTGCCGGCCCCTGAAACTGGCCTTGCTGGGTGCTAGCACATGACAGTCAAGAGTCCTAATGTCTCAGACTCGGTAGGGATAGAGACCGTATAGCTAGAGTTAAAATGCATGGTGTAGACTTGGACATGTCTAGGCTGTTTTCTGTAGAAGGGCTGTTCACCTTATTCCCAGGCTGTGCTCTGCCAATCTCAATAACAAACACAGAGTCCTGCATCTATTAACAGAGTTGTCCACAGCTTAGGGGCACAGCCAGAAGAATACTGCAGGAGACAGCCAGAAGAGACACCAGGGCACAGTGAGTAGCAGCATCAGGGTGGGCTTCCCCAAGAAGACCTCAGGACAAGGAGGAAGCGGGCAGGTGGAACAAAACTGGACAAAGCCCACCCTTCCAACAGCCAGGCCATGGCCACAGCCACAGCTGCCAACAACCAATCACCAGGAAGGGAAGACCAAGCAGAGGTGGGCTGCCCTCCATCCAGCAGGCACTTGGGCAGGATGGATGGAACGCACAGACAGGAGTCATACTACAAGAGAACAACACGTTTCCCAACTACAGACAGACACACAATGCAAGACCCACAACTGCAAGTCCTTTCTCTCTTGAAAGCCAGGCCACTGGAACCTTTTGCAAACAGTTCCCAGAGGTTGCTACACACCACATAAGGTGGCCATTCCATTTGCTGGGTTCTATGAACTGTGCTTCTCAGAGGATGTTCCCACTGCTTCTTTAAAATAAAATTAAATTTTTTATGTCATGAAGAATTAAAAAGTTGGGGTGCCTTTCCCTATAATTAGTCTTCAATCAAAGAAACATGCCCATAAACTAACTCCAAAACTATTTCAATGAAGTCATGGGTTATAGGAGTCCTTGGACATACACAATGGATAAGAACTTGTAGAGTTCTGGAAAAGCACAAGGACTTTGTAGAAAACACTAACTTCTCAGGGACTGCACCATGTCCTGCTCTTCATCCTCTCACAGAAAGGTCCTTTTCCCTAGCTTAGAAACATCATCCACAAAACCCTTACACCTGCAAGTTGGGGGCTTCTGGGCAAGGGACATCTGATCAGGGCAGGGTGGGCACTGTTGCAACCAGTGGGCAGAAACCAGAGATGCTAAGTGTTCAGGATAGGTCCTCATGAGGGAGAGCCACCATGACTAAGAGGTGTCATAAGTACCCTCTTCCCAAGTTTCACATTTGAGGCAGGAGTGCTTTACAACTCTGGAACCTGATACAGCTTGACTGCAGTCCAAGAAAATATTTACCTAACAGGGTGTTGGAAATCGAACAGCTACTGGATTAATTGAAAACTATAGTATTTAGCCAAATGGTGATACCCAGGTGAGAGGAGGTCCAATTTGCTCCTGCGGGGGCTAGCCTGGGAGGGGGGCACCCTACTGCCTCCACCCCAGCTGTTCTGTGCTACCAACTAGCAGGACATGTAGAACTCTTTAAAAAATCAGATACCTTGTGGCATGGTGTCAGCAATAGGCACACGGGGCAGCAGCATCACATACCAGGCCAAGGTGACCTTGTGCTCCTCCTATACCTGTCTATAGGGGGAAGTGACCCTCCACCAATGCCAGGTCTCCTTGGGTTTGGGGAGTTACAGCACACCTGGGGTGCCACCATAGGACACCTGGCCTGGAGTCTAAAAGGATACACAGCGACCACTACCACTTTCACAGGCAGAAAAAGTGTAGTAGTCTCAAAAGGGAACTTGGAAACTGGCTAGGAACCCAGGAAATGTGGTCATTTACCTTCCCATATCCAAGGTACTTGGCCAGCCAGTGCCACCTCACTGGGGCAGATGACCATGGAGCTATCTCCATACAGTCCTCAGTCCCTCATGTTTCCAGGGAGAGCCTTCTGGTTACCCAGCAACAGTTACTCTGTATTTGTTAGATTCCCTCAGGATCTATGGGTGGGGAGTGGGGAATGCATCTAGAATTTAGAACACCAGCCCCCTTATTGATAGGTGGTTACCTTCTCATAAGCCCCAATGACATTCTCGCTTCTGACTTCTTCAGGACCTGAAAGTATGCATCCATTGGTGTCTGACTGAATTACATCTCAACAATATAGCAACACTCTGATGGTCTGACAGATTCATACTTCAACAATACACCTTCACTGATAGAATGACTCATACCTCAAAAACATATCTTTGTTGATGAAACCACGGACTCATACTTCAACAACTGATTGATTCACAACTTAATGATAAACCTTCACTGTTGGACTGACAGATACTTCCAACAATGCATCTTCCACTGATGGTCTAATTGACACAAACTTCAGTAATACCACACCACTGGTGGTCTGGCTGATGCATACCTCAATAACATATCTCCACTGATTGACTCATACTTCTATAATTTACCTCCACTGACAGTTCAGCAGGCTGACAGCCTCAGTTCTGTCACAGCAGGCTGTAACTGTTACAACAGTTACTGTCCCTGGGTCAGTCCCACCTATCTGCCTGATGTCAGCCCAGTTCTTGTTCCTTGCTTCTTCCTATCTTCTGAGAATAAGCATTGTTGTTAAGATGTTTTCCGCTCACTAAAGCCTTTGAACTGAAGACAATTTAATTTATGCATACAAAAGTATTCATAAATATTCTGTGACAGACATGATCTGTTCTTTCTTAAGGTCAAAGTTATAACCCCTCTGTATCCTCTTGGGCAACTCTGCACCTCCATCTATCAGCTGTGCTCTGTGATCACCCACCATGGCCAGCTATGCCTTGGCTGTCCTCTAGGTGTCTCTTGACTACTGAAACATTTTAAACTGAATACTATCTAGGAACACTCCAGTGCACAGCGATTATCACCTTTGTGGTATTAAAATAAGAAATAATTATGTTTTTTTAATGTCAGTGTAGAAAATGCTCCATAAGCAATTTTTTTTTTTTTGGTCTTTTTGAGACAGCGTCTCCCTGTAGCCCCAGCTGTCCTGGAACTCACTATGTAGACCAGGCTGGCCTGAACTCAGAGATCCGCCTGCCTCTGCCTCCCGTGTGCTGGGATTAAAGGCGTGCACCTCCACACCCGGCTACTGTGGGTGCTGGGAATCGAACCCGGGTCCTCTGCAACAGCAGTCAGTGCTCTTAACCACTGAGCCATTTCTCTGGCCCCCATAAACAATTTTTTTAAAGTTACTGATAATTCCATCATTCCCTCACATCATGAATGTGCCCATGGAATGCAGTAGGTCTTTTTATAAGTAGTTCTCCTTTAACCACAATTAATAGAAAAAGCCTCTGAACTGATGGAAGCATCTGGAAAATGCATTCTGGATCCATACGGAGCATCAAGTATTAGACTGTCACCAACCAGAGTTGCTCCTTGCCCTTGACCCCTGTAGATCTAACACTCTCATACCCCAAATATATATATCAACATAACTCAGGCTGAGAAGGGCTCTCTGGAGGCCAGGGGCCCTGGATGAGGGGTGCACATGCCTGGAAATCAGACTTCCTTGACTTCCCTTGCTTGTGGAGTGGCCTTGATCATCTCAAACCCTCCATTCCTACCTCACAGATAAGTGAAGACGTCTACCTTGTAATACTTGTCACAGTGATGTCAAGGTGACCAGTCTTTTAGGTCCTCAGACTGAACAGAGCTCAGTGTTCTCAAATCATGCTGGACTTTGAACATACACTTGGTGAATTAGTCACCTGCTCCAAGAACTGGTTTGGGATGATCCTGCCAGCCATCTTTGATACATGCTGAGCATCCACTGACAAGCTAGTGTGCAAAGAAAAGGTGGCCACCAAAGTCTTCTACAGCAGCAAAGCCCTGTGGGATGCTCAGCTGGACTATGTGGCCTCTGCCTTTCTGTCCTCATTTCTAGTTATAATGAACACTTTAACAATGGTTAATGACAAGAATGGGACTGACGGGTAGGGACACTGCAGGGCCACCTAGAAGCATCCTCCTAGTAGTTCACTCAAGGCCTGATGAGGCCCAAAGACAGTCTGAGGAGTAGAGGACAAGGAGGCCAGGCAAGGGGAACACAAGAATCCTGGGCTCCTACGAAGGACAGTGGAGATGGTGCTATACCCAGTGGCCAGAGCAGCCTAGGAAGAGACACACCAGGACCCCAGGGGTGTCAGAAGATGTAGGAGATGCTGCAGTGTCTCTGAGAAGGCCTAGGGGGCAAGCACATCGCCTTGAAAGCAAGGAGCCACCCAAGTCCTTTCCTAGCACTGTCTCCAGGCACCCCTGGAGAACACCTATCACTGTACCTGGAAATGCGAAGCGCACGCTGCTACAGGCAGTGTGGGATGCGAGAGGGATGCCATGACACTGGTACAAGTCAGGATCCGAGTTCTGGCTCTGCCTCTAGCTATCACCTGGCTTCACCCAGTTTCCCAGCCCATGTAAGCTCCATCCTCAGCCTCCCATGCCAGTGACCACCAGATGAAGGGGACTACAGTGGCAGGATATACTGTGACAGTGACCTGGAAAACTGAGCACTGAGGTCTGAGTGTTTCAGATATACACGAGACTGCAAGATTTTTATGTAAAGTATTTCTACGGGGAAATCATATGAGTCACCTAAGAATCAAACAATGGTCTAATCTCACTTACGGGATGTCTGGTGGCATGTAGGCATTATTTGATTAAAATAAATGGACACAGTAAGTTATAGGAGAGCTTAAAATCTTTACCACAGCTAAATAAAATTTCAGGTTCAAATTTAGTAAAAACTGACTTAAGTTATAATGAGAGAGAACAGTACCTTATAATTACGAACAGATACATGGGTAAACAAAATGCCAGGACACAGGGCAAGACTCTGGGGTTTCACTCTAACAGACTGAGGGATCAACATGAGGGGAAGGGAAGAGCTGGTTAAACAAGAAGTGAGAAGCATTTCTGTTAAGCTCCTGGAAGGGACAGCTGAGGAGGAGTTTCCTCTAATGCCAATTTCAGTGTTCATTTGAACAGCCATCTCAGAACCAGTAACCTCAAGGAGAAGCGATGCTAAGCTCAATACTTATGATTTTAAGTGGAGACAACACTAAGGTCTGCTGGATGCCTCTTGTTCCCCCTTCCCCAGGTGGCAAAGGTATACCACCAAAGCAAGGCTTCCACCAGGCCTCGTGTCCTTGGTTTGCAGGGAAGTGCAGACCTATAGGGTCAGTTTGCTAGCCCTCTTTCTACTGAAGCCTTGACAGAGACCCAGGGAGGAGACACCTTTCAGGGACTCTCGGCTCTGATGCCAGTAGAGGGCAGGAATGGCTAACAGCATTTCTACTGACAAAGCACACAGAAGAAGTCACATTTGAAAATATTTTCAAGAAATATTTTATTCGTAATGCACTCCAAGAACACAGAGAGGACAAACCCAGGGTGTCTTACCATGTTTGTGTTGGTGGTCATTATCTGAGAGTGGGAAGGGAGGCAAGTGGCAAAAAGAAAAAAAAGCAAGATACGAATAAAACAAACCCCAGAAAGTAATCAAATAACAAGCTGCTGTCCACTAGAGAACTACAGATCTACTCCCCAAGGGGACATACTTATGTGCTGTGGAGAAACACTAGCACAACTTAACTCCCATGCGAAAGGGAAAGGCTGAGTGAAGTAACTGAGCCCCTGGGGATTATCTCACAATGGGGTACAAGTTATAAACAAGCCTGGAAAACCTCAGGACAGGCCTTCCCCTACAGCTGGTAGAGGGGAAGCTCCATGGAAGGTGGTGCTTGTTGGTCTGGGTATGACACATTCTTTCATCCTTCGCGTAACGTGTTCCACGGAGTCACATCTAATTGTGCTCATCTAACCGAGGGCTGACCTGTTCTCACATAATTGTTCTACAAGGCTGAGCAGGGTGGGGCTTTTATTCCTAAGCAGTGAAGCCAACAAGATCAAGCTCGGTACTGACCTGTCCGTTGCTGGTCACGGTTGTGTTTTCAAACATGAAATAAGCACCAAAGAAAAATACTAAAGCGTCAAATACGCCGAGGAACGTCCAGTAAATGAACACTCGCCAGCGGAGCAGCGCATTCTTGGCGATGTCTCTGAGGAAAAGGGTGGGAAAAGGAGTGGTGACATGAGACACAAGTCTACCCTCTGCAATGACACAAGCTGCACGCTGCCAAGGCTGCATCCTATGCTACATACCAGTGTTCTCTACTGTTTTTTTTGAGTACTTTCTCTACATATTCAGCTGTGATGCTGTTAAAAGCAGATAACCCAGTGCACTCTTTTTTTTCTGAAGGCAAGTGACATACACCACCACACGACTCTGACACACATTGATTAATTCAGACCGAGGACTTGGGCTTGCTCCCAACCCACATGACTCCCCGGGTCTGCTCCACTGGTTTCTCTGCAGCAATCGCTCTGTGCCTATTTAAAACAGCACACATGCTTGTTTCCTTAGGCATCAAGGCCTCATAAATGACTAAACACTCTAATGAAAGCTGTGAAGCCCATGGCTTGGGCTCCTGTGGAACTAGATGGGGGAAGGTTGCCTCTGAAGTCATGATGACTTCTAAAACTACACATACACGTGTGTATGCATACATACTCAAAAAGGACGAGAGACCCTGGTTATCTGAATGCTGTGGGTAAAGGACACCAGTGTGGAGTGTAGCCTGATATTTGTTACTATCAGGAGACTCTGGACAAGAGTATGGGAATCTCCCTGTTATAGAATGTTAGAGACTCTGGGTTCTGAAGTAGCAGATAAACAGCTTTGTCTTATTACTAAGAAATGCCTTCACTGAGGCCAAAACAGATGGAGATCCTATCCTTGGCTTTTTTATTGCTCCCAAACAGCACAGTGAAATGCAGACTGGCTTTGAGTGCACTTTCAAGCTAGTGTAAATCTGCCTCACCTATGGAGCACACTCTAGGATACTGCATGGCTGTTTATCCACACTCCTGCAGAAGCAAGCTATCCAGCTTTGAAACAATGCCCACCAGGTGGGGCTGATTGGAGTCACCCTGCTTCCTATCTGTTCCTTATGCTGCACAGAAGGAGTTGGGGGTGGGGGTACACCCTGTACAGAGAGGAGGCATGTACCTACCTGTACAGGGTCGGGTCTCTCTTGAGCACTTCAATGCCCACATGCTGCTCCATGAGGCTGTACAGAAGAATTGGGAGGGAGGTGAAGCTGATGTTGTAGAGAGTCAGATACGCAGTATCGTACAAAGTCTGCAACGAGGAGACACAGGCTGAGTAACAGTCCACAATGACTTTACTGACAGGTGCTATAATCTAGTTTGTCACTCTGTGTGTGTGTGTGTGTGTGTGTGTGTGTGTGTGTGTGTACACACTCACGCATCAGGTATCATCCTCAATTGCTCTCCACTTTATATTTTGAGACAGGGTCTCTCACTGAATTTGGAGCTCACTGATTTAGCTAGACTGGTTGGCCAGTGACCAGATAATCTCGTGTTTCCATCTCCCCAGCAGTGGGATTATAGGTGCGTGCCACCATACCTGGCTTTTTATGTGAGTGTTGTGGATTTGAACTCAGGTGCTAATGTTCCTTCAGCAAGCCCTTTATCAACCAAGCCATCTCCTCAGCCCCTAAATGTTACTTTTTAATATGTAAAGAAGCTTAAACATGCAGAAAGTACATCTAAAATCCATAAGCGTCATCTTTCTATAGAGATAAAAGGACTAGGACAATCTTCAGACTTCAGTTTACTAAGTTAGGTTTAAATTTACAGCCAGCAGAAGGCTGTTTGGACTAAAAAGTTTGCAATTCTGTTTACTTTCACTGTCTTCCAGCTTCTATTCACCTGGCCCTGGCTGCTGCAGATCCATGCCTTTGGTCCATCTCCATCTGAGCATACAGGACAAGGCATGGTGACAGAAAGGTGTCTGCCTGGGCAGCATATACTGAGGAGCCCTTCTCTGAGGTCACATATGCCTGCATCTAGTCCATTTCAATGCCTCAGACTCTAAGAATGACCCTGACATCCATAAGGGCTCAGGTGTGAGTTTAACTCTTCCCTGTAATTAGACAGCCCCACCCTGAGTATCCTGAATTGGGGACAGGCCTATTAGCTATATCACTTGTGTCTAGGAATACAGCAGTCTCAGGACATACAGAACCAGTAGACTCTGGGGGCTAGGAAATGCCTCAGTTCTGTGGCCTGACCCTTCATCCACACCTACTGACAGACCTTGGGGACAGAAGATGGATGGCAGCTGGACCCCTCCCAACTTGGGGGGTGGGAGGGGAGAGGGCACTGTCCTCCAGTTCCTGAAGTGTCTTCCTCCTCTACAGCCACCCATCAGGGAAGGAAAAAAAAAGGCTCTGGCAAGTTTCCAACTTACAACATTGGACTGACCTGCTGTGAAAACCCGCAGAAGAACTGGTACAAAAACTGAGGGAAAATAAAGCAGACATTCTGAAAGAAAAGTCACAGCCATTAGTTCAAGGGCATTCTGCAGAGGTGTATCGCTCACCCAGGATTCACAGGCTGTTGTCAACAGACTCTACTTTACATGGGGGAATTATTCCAGGTGGGCCTGGCATCCTACAAAACAGCAGAATGGGCTTCGAAAATTCCCTTCAGTGATAACTGAGATATACATGTGACTACAGTCTGGCCATGGCAGGCACAGGCAGTGCAGCAATGGAGTCCACAGGGAAAAGCTACCTGTCTAGGAAGGGCCTGTTTAGAGGAACAAGCCACCCTTCCTCAAACATCTTACAGCTCTCCCTGCTGGCTCCACATAATATTGAGAGGGTTTGAGATATGCCAGACATCCCCTTGTAATAGGAGCAAACTTCTTTCCTGATGGTCACTTCTCTTTGTAGATAAATGACCCTGGAAACATCAAGTCACTTGACAAAGGTCATGCCATTGAGTTCTCCATGTGCCACTGCAACTGAGAGGAGCAAAGAGACCCCCTACCTTATAAAAGAAGTATTGCACAAGCTCAGATATCCTAATGTAATAAAAATGCCCGTGAACAAGCAGCATCTTCTTCAAATGCTTGAACTTCGGTATTGCATAGTCACTGTTCCTTGCAGCCTGGCGACCCTCCTTCCCAATGACGCCTAGGATGAAGGATTGAACGCGCTGGTCAGCCAGAGCTGGCTAAGCATAGGAAACCATCCCTAGGTGTGGTTAGTTTTTGTCAACTTGATACAAACTAGAGACACCTGGAAAGAGGGGGCCTCAATGGAGGAATTTCCTCCATCAGATTGGCCTTGGTCATATATATGAGGCATTTTCTTAACTGCTAATTGATGCAGGAGAGTCTGGCCTACCCAGTGCCATCCCTGGGCAGGTGGGCCTGGGCTGTGTAAGAAAGTGGCTGAGTAAGTCAGTAAGCAATGTTCCTTCACGGTCTCCGCCTTGAGTGTCTGTCCTGGCTCCCCTCCATGCTGCACTATACTGTAGATTAAATAAACCCTTCCCTCTCCAAGCTGGTTTATCAGAGCAACAGAAAGAAAACTAGGACACCAGGCATGTCCCTCTGCAAATGCACCAGTTACAGGTGGAGGCATAAGGACCCTCTGCAGGCGATAATATGGCTTTGTCTACCTAAAGTGCCAACCCCAACCAAACCAGCAATGGCTCACCTATGCCCACGTGGGCCTCCAGGATCATACTGACATCATTGGCACCATCACCAATTGCTAAGGTAATAGGGTGCTCCTTTGAAAATTTGATCAACTTAACAATCTGGAAAAGAAAGAAATGCTCAGTTTGTCTTCTGTTTTGCTTCTGCTAGGGCTATTTGTTAACTAGGCAGAGCTAACAAAAAAGCAAACCTAACGTAGAAAAGAGTAAATTGTTCGCAGCTTACAATTCTCAGACCATTTTCTTCACACAGGAAAAAGTTCTCATAATGAAAGCAACACAAAAATAAAGCAAACACTACTGAGATATGGTAACTTTAAAAAAGGAAAGTGACAAAGTTATAGTGATGTTCAGGTATTTGAACAGATTGGGGCCAGTGCCAACCTTGTACTCTGCAAAGGTGCTGTTCGGTATTAAATAACCATTTTTTCTTAAATAAGCTATTCTTAATGCTATTTTAAGGTTCAAATTTGTCATGTGCAAAAGTTAAATCTGTCAACTTAGTGCAATGAATACTTGCCAAGATTTTTCTTTATAATTTCCAAATCAATTTCTTTATAGATTTTTTTTCCCTCCGTGTATGTACTTAAGTATAATGTGTTAGGCTAGGAGACCAAAAAGAAGGGAAACTTTAGATTGCCTTCTTGTCTCAAGATGAGAAGGGGCAGGATACATTCATTTGTGTAAAATCAATTGAGAAACTAAAAATAAAATCTCAGGCTGCCACTGGGGAAGTAATTACAAGTCTACACGGAGTCAAACACGTTAGAGGGTAGGAAAAAAGCCATGTTTATCTCGCATAGGATGCACTCAGGTCCCCGTGCCTCCTCTGTCTTCTCTGAGGATTTCCTGGGAAACCCTGGCTGTGTCTTCCTGACAGTGGCTGATTGGAGTAGCACAGTCACACACACGCCATAAACCATCTCTCTGTACCTGGCTCTCAGACTGTCATAGTGCATTGTACTGTCTTGGCTGGGCCATCTGAGAGGCCCTGGATTTCTACATGGTGGTTCAAGGTTCCCTGGCCTCCTGTACCTGAAGTGTACTACAGAAAAGCTGGATCTCATGCAAGCTCATGAACACTGAAAAGACTCCTTATTCATGCATGCTTCACACAGCACACTTAATGTATTTTAAAAGACTTTTAAGGTATGTTTACTACAAAAACAGGGGGAGCATGCAGGGATGTTTGGAGTCCAACAGAGGAAAGTCAAATTCTGACTGACACTGGCATAGAGCAGGTACTCAGTGAACCCAACATCCCTCACCCTCACCCTTGGTGTAGGTTCCTAAGAATCCTGCTGTCAGAGTCACCCTGCAGAGGAAGCCAGGGCCTGATATTTAACGATGGACCCAGGTTTTAAATTTCTATTATTTTTGCTTGTTTCTAAAAGGTGTTGCCTTCCTCTCTACAAGGTTTACAAACCAGAGACTGCAAGACTGAACAAAAGTCTTTCTCTGTGCCATATTCCCACTGGCTACTAGGGAGAGAGCATACAACCTGGGCCTTCTGTAACGGTGCCATGCGGCAGCACAGCACAGCGCTGCAGTTCCGACAGATCTCCAGGAAGAGCTCTCTGTAGTTGCCGGACGAGCTCCCATCTTCTCGGGGTTTCATTATCAAGGACAGTGCAGCTCCATCGATAATTAAACCATAGTCATGCATATCCGTCGAAAGTCTGTTAGAGCACACACATGGGAGAGGATCACTCAGTCACTGAACCTAGTTAGAACACTATAAACTGTGGGGCACCTGCTCTGAGTTCACGGGATGGAGATGCTAATATTTATTGTTTCAACACTACAATCTTCATAGTACTGGGTAGAGTACCTGTGACCACACTGTAAATCATGCTTTAATGAAAAATTCTTCTTTCACTCAAGTGAAGCAACTACAGCTTCCTATGGGTTTCTGTATAAGTTCCAGTACCGAGACAGTACCAGGAGGCCATCAGGAGGGTAGTTTTCATTCCTGGCCTCCATGCCAGCCTCCCTCTCTCTGTATGGCTAATAGCTCCTGGGCTTTTTGTTCCAGAGCCTTAATTGTTAGAATGTGAGCTATTAAACCCCTTGGTTGGGCTTTAAAATGACAAGAAAACACCTTCAAATCTTTTTTGTATATCAACGCAAGGAAGTATCTTTGTGCTGTTCATAAAGAGCCCAAAATTTCTGTACGATTTAGAGTTAACTTACTTTGCCTACATTAACCAGAAGATAGGCCAGCAAGATAGCTCAGTGGGTAAAGGCACCTTCCCTAAACCTGACAGTCTGAATTTTGATTCCTAGGAACTACAAGGTGGAAGGAGAGAACCAAGTCCTGCAAACTGTCCTCTGACCTCCACATGTACACTGTGGAAAATGCATGCTGACACATATACAAAATAAATAAAAATTAAAAAAATTTTTTGAAGAGTATGAATCAGAGACTCCAATGAGACCACCTTCAGATAATTTACCCAGCACTGGTAGGGCAGCACTTATAAAACGTGAATGTTCTTGGAAATAAACAACTTCCACAACACTGCTCCATCTCAGACAAACAGCCTGCATTATTGGTCCCTCCTGATCTCTCCAGCAGTGTCATAAGGCATCCACAATGAAGCTACAAGGCTCAGGAGCAGATAAAAATTATCCCAATCAAAACATCTTTCTGTAGTCTCTTCCCAGCAGTTTGAAACCACCCGTACACAGGCACTACACACTCAGCTGCTGTAAAGAGAATGTTCCTGTTTCACCCCCTGCATCCTCTTGACTCGTAAGGATGCTGGCACTAGTGCCCCATAGAGACCAAGGGTCCCCATGAGGACAGTGAGGCTGACTTGTGAACGAGATTGGAGGTGCTGCCTACCCTGAGAAGGAGTCTCTGGTCAGGCTTCCACTGCAGCGCAGCACTGTCTTCCTCAGCTCAAAGAGAACATCATGTAGGCTCTGTTCCTCGATCCTCTTGGTGGTCAGCTCCAGCAGCTGTGTGCTCCTGCGGAAGAGCTTGCAGGCATAGCAGGTGGCCGCGGCCGTCTCCATCTTGTCCCCAGTGAGCACCCAGACTTTGATGCCCGCCTTCTGAAGCGCCTCAATCGTGTCTGCGGCTTTCTCTTGGAGCCTAGGAAAGTGGAGCCAAGACAGACAGTGGGGATCAGGATCCAAAGGCCCCAAAGAAAGACTTTCAGAAAGATAAAGCTGTTAAGATAATTCAGCCCTGCAGCATACAAAGTACAAAGCTGCTGGCTCATGATCTATTTTTAAAAATTACATTTATTTATTATGTGTGTGCACAGAGGTCAGAGGATGACTTATGGGAATTGATTCTCTCCTTCCATATGGGGGACCCAGGGATGGAACTCAGGTCGTTAGGTTTGGTGGCAAGTGCCTTTACCAACTCAGTCATGCCACCTGACCCCTAGCTTATGATCCAACATAAAGGACCTGAAATGGCTCCCAAAGTTACAAGTGGGTACTTTACAATGACAGGACCCAACAGACAAACTTGAAAGAGATGTTTAAGGAGGTGGCTGTTCTGTGTGCCCAACTGGCTCTCACTGAATACACTGATACTCAGGGCTAAGAAGTTCCTTCCAGAATCTCTGGCTTTCCAGTAGGAAAAGAATCACAACCAGCAAGAAAAAAGTCTTATTCCAGGAAAAATAAGATCTGGAAACAAGGCCATCAGTATTATATTTCCTTTGGTATCAAGTGTTCTAATGTTACTTATCAAATTGGAGTTCCAGGTGCATTTAAGTAATAGTAGATGCTGGTAATAATGCTGGTGGTTCCACAGGTAACTAATATATCACCAGCTTAGCATGTGCCAATAATGCATGAGGTTGGGTATGTATGACCTTTCACCTCCACATAACCCTATGAGATCAGACCACCATTGCCATCTGATATATGGAAAACTCAAAGCATTCTGAGTGAGAGAAGTGGCTGAATTCTAACTTGAATCATCTGGCAAGACTGTGGGAGGAGCTTCCCAGTGTGAGGCATGGAGATCATATTATTATTACAGTTCCAGAAACAGGAAAACCACCTCTCTAATCTTAAAAGTTTTTGAAACAATAAAAGGAACTTGAGGCTTATAAAGATTTGCAAATACTCTGGCTCTGAGTTTTAAAGAAACAGAAATAGTGATCAAACATCACTTCAGGAGAGAGTTATGCCTGCAATTCTGGGAAGATCACATGTTCCATCCCAGGGCTACATAGTAAAATGTTGTCTGAAACCAACCAACCAACCTACCCTGCCTTTAGCCAACCCAGATGACACTGCCCAGCTGTGGGTGAAGGACAAGAGCTTCTAGCAGTGCATGGTTCAGACCCACACCCACCCATTTTATTGCCACTGGTCCCTACATGTACCCAAGGTGTCAACCCTCCATGTTCTGTGTCTTAATTCCAGCCACGTCATCCACCCACAGGGATACCTGAACATCTGCTCCCCTTTCTGTACCACTGCCCTCAGGCTAGACTGATAGTTCCTTGGCCTGCACAGTCCTACAGCAGAACTGTAGCCTAAGCCACAGTTAGCCTTCACGGTGTAACTAAGAAGATCCAAAGTTCTTTCTCAGTAATTATAACCGCTGGTTTTCACAATAGTCCACTTCATAATTTTAAGTGTCTTGGTTAAAGACATTAAAATCTAAAAGTTGGGGCTTGGTAGATGGGTCAGCACTGAAAAGGACTTGCTGCTCTCACAGAGAACAGATTTCAGGCATCCTATTCCCAGTTAGTAACATACCAGCCCATGACAGCCTCCTGGGTCATCACTCTGTGTGTAGGAACAGACACAAGCCGTGACCTTGTGAAGAACATGTCGGCACTGTACATGTGGGGACAATCTCCCTCCATCCCACCCTCACCCCTCACCACCATCATGCCATCATTTGTAACCCAAGCACAGATGTGTGGCATCTTTACCGGTCTTCCACAGCTGTAGCACCGAGCAGAATGAGATCCTTCTCTATCTGCTCATAGGCTTCAGCTAGCTTCTTCTCTCGATCTTGAAGTGCCACTTTGGCAGCCTGCAGCAGTTTGCAAACATCTTCATATTCTTCTGGCTCAAGCTTCTTATAGGCAACACACAGGGTTCGAAGTCCCTCCTGTGGAGCACAAGCCAGCATGTAATGTGAATCCAGTGTCACCCACTGAATGTCATTTCCAGGCCTTCCTCATAACCCTCTCAAGAGAATGGTTACGTTATAACCCAGCCGCTCTCTGGGGAGTTGGGTGGACACTGAATTACATTATATGGACAAGCATTGTGCATTACAGAACTATAACCTAGGACATGTGGAGATAACTCCTACAGGGTGGACAATGAATTATGTTGTACAGATAAGCATTGTGCATTACAGAACTATAGCCTAGGATGTCTGGAGATAACTCCTACAGGTCAGGGCCACCACACCAGAACACAGACTTTACTCCTTCATTTAAAAAAATGCGGAGTTTGATTTAAGCTTTTTGGGGGGTAATTTGCAATCTTGTAGTAATTATCTGGTGACAGTTCCAAAGTGAAGACCTTGTCGGAATTTGGCCTCAGTGTGCCCACTCTCCTGGGGTTGATCCTAGCAGGAGGGGCAGCACCCCCTACTACCGATGTGAGACTTCAGCTAACAGCAGGGCTTGAGAATTTTCCCTAATAGTGTCAATGAAACCCAGCATATCTTTCTATAGAATGCCATCGGGGACTTTCTCTGAGGAAACATGAACAGGGCTGCTTCTGATATATCTATCTAGTTTAGTCTTTAAACTGCAGCAGAAAGCCACCCTGTTCCAGGCAACATGAGTTCTCTGCTCCTCAGTCCTGGGAGGACTGGCTATGAGGACAGAAGCCACCTCTGCTGGATTTTGAGGACCCAAGGAGGCTACGGCATAAACAGAAGGAAGTGGGATCTCTCATTATGGGTTGCTGGCAGACAGGAAGCAAAAGTAACCTTTAATGTCAGAAAGCACCAGACCCAAATGAGAAATCAGGAAGTGTGGTCGACAGGAGGGAGAGGGACTGGGAATGGGTCAGCTTCTTACCACTGCATTGCGCTCTACTCTGGATCGGACCTGATCCACTTTGCCTTCTATCACATGGGGAAATATCGACGAATCTGCTCCTTTGCAAAACAGATAAATTTCTCCTGGAAAATGGGGGCAGGGGGCACCAATGTTGAATTCAATTATATGGGGAAACAAATTTACTTTTCAAAGTAAATTTAATTAATGAAAACAAGGGATACCTAAGACCAACTTACAGGAGATTTTTAAAGGATCAGTAAACATGCTAAGAACAGAAAAAAGTTCAATCCACAGAACATCCCAGGAACCTCATTTTATTCCCACATCTTGGAGTTCTCAGGACAGCTGGGAGCTGGAACAGTGTGAGCTCCTGGTGCTCAGCCTCCTTGAGAAGCATAATGTGCCCCTGGGACTCAGTGAGGAGAGCATTATAAAACCAAGGGTGAAAGGAGGTGAGCATAAAGCACCTTCTGAAAGTGGGTCATGACATGGAGAGGCCACCCTTTCTATCACAACTATCACAAGAAACTCTTTCCCCACATCTCTAGCCATGTCCTTAGAGAAAACTATGTGGGTACTATCTTAGGTTCTAATGACCTTTGCATGAGTCTCACTGGTGGGGCCTGTTCTTTCTTTCCCACTCAATACTGGGGTCATGCGTGGACAAACAGAACCAGGCTTGAGCCAGACAGCAGGTTCCCAGAAACCACAGCATCCTCACATGGTCACTCACCGAACAAACACAATTCAGTTCTGGAAACAGACTCTGGATGCTGCTAAAAAGTCAGGACAGCACCCTTCCCACTTTGGTGGTCTCAGAAGGAAAAGGAAGTGCAGCTGGTCCCAACCAGCAGAATGTTAGAATGGCTTTGCTTGGAGATGCCTGTTTACTTTATAGCAACAAGACATTCTCTCAAGATGGGTGCCAGGAAACTGACTGGCAGCCAAGTGTCCAATACTGGGTCTTCTTAGTTTTAGGTCACGACTACATTTGTGGGTCCTCCAGGCATCTTTCCAGAGAGGCAAACACAGTCTGCCATTCAGTGTCCCCTGGTATTATCAAGTCATTTCCTGATAGAATGCTGTTTGACTCTTCACTGGGTAAACTGCTTTTGACAGTGTCTGCTGAGTGCTCAGGGGTGTGCAGGGGTGTGGCAAGCCATTTCTGCAGCCACAGGCTGTGAACAGAAGGAGCAGCAGGAGCCAGAGACAGATATATCACTCTAGAGAGGGAACATCCAGAGAGTCTCTGTGCATCAGCCAATTTCTCCAAGAAAGGAACAGAGGCACGATGGAGCTTCCCAGTGGGGAGCATTCACACCAGGCAGAAGAAATACCTTGTGAGGGCTGTGAGTCTAACAGCCATCCATCTCCCTGGATGAATGGGAGTATTCAGAAAGGTATTCTAGGGCTTTGATGAGGGACCTGTGGAGTGTTGCTACCTCACACCAGGAGCCAGGAAAGGGGAATGTAGCTAGGTAGAAAGGTAGAACGCTGGGGCTGAAGAGATGGCTCAGCCGTTAAGAACACTAGTTGTTTTTGCAGGAGACCTGGGTTTGAATCCCAGCACCCACACTGCAGCTCAGTTCCAGGGGGTCCGACAGCCTCTTCTGTCCTCCATAGGCATTGCACAACATGGGTGCATTTACCTACATGCAGATGTTACACGCACACACATTAAAAAAAAAAAATTAAAAGGTAGAAAGCAGACTGGGGTGGCATGGCAGTGACTGAAGGCAAAGACAGGGTTGAAAAGCTCCATCTGGGGACACATCCACAGGGCGGATAACCAGTAGTGACTGACCTTCAGATACCAGGGTTATATAAACAAAACCCTGTGAGTTCTATGAACAGCTGAGGGCTGAGAGGGGGATGGGGCACATATCTATCTGTATGGGATTCTAAGGTAGTAGAGTTCCTTTGGATGAGCTGATGAATTCATGGGGCCATCTGGACAAGATTCTGTCACATCAGGGGCAGTCCCAGGGCCACACAGGGCGAAGTAAAGGCAAACGCTAGTCCACATGGGGCTCGAATGCAAAGATCAGTCAGAATCCTCAGGTCTAGAGGATCCCACTGTATGTGCTCTTTCACCATCGTACACTCTAAACCACAAACTGGAGCATGCAGCTCTCAAATAAAGATCCACTGTCATGGCAACCAGTCAGCCAAGAAAGCCATTATATCTATTTTTTGTTTTGTTTTGTTTTTTTGAGACAGGATCTCCCTGTAGCTCCAGTTGGCCTTGAACTCTGTGTAGACCAGGCCAGCCTTGATCTCTAGAGATCCGCCTACCTCTGCTTCCCAAGTGCTGGGATTAAAGGTGTGCACCACCACATCTGGCTGTATTTAAGTATTCTGAATGCAAGTATGGAAATATCTGCAAACCCACGTATGTGTCCTTAAAAATGGTGATTTAACATAGCCCATGTTATTCTGATGTATGTTCATAGTGTGGGACATTCATCAATGAGATAAATGTTTGTAGGGTACTCAGCCCAGCACTCATTTTTTCCCAAAGTAAATGAACAAATGGTTCCTATGACTTAAATCCTTAAAGATCCTAAAGAATTTATCCATAGAACTAAAACCACCATGTAATGTTAGGAGGTCAATGGAAAGAGGAATTTTACCTGTGGCAGATTTTACGATCACACTCATTCTTCTTCGTACAGAGTCAAAACTTAGAACATCCAACAGTTCAAATCTGAAAGAGAAAAGTAGGAAGTTATAGTCAATGCTGTGAGTGGGTGCTACATTTGAGTGATTGCCAAACTCCCCAGTAGGAAGTTGGCATTGTCACCTCTCCTGGCCCCTGCCCACACGGTGCCCTCAGGGGGTCTGGACCTCACAGAATGCCCAGTTCTACCCATGAGCTGGGATTAGTGCTTGAGATGGGTGATGGGTGAGTCCTGGCTCTGATTCCTCCCAGAAGACTCCTAACACTGGTGTGGCATTTAAAATACCAAAACCAGATCCACAATTCTCATGTTGACTTTGGGAAACCCATGAGGGGACTCAACAGCTGCAGTTGCTGCAGAGTACCTCAGGGTCTATACTCAGATGAGGCCTCTGAGGACTGCACTGTGCAGGCCTGACCCTCATACAGGCTCTCTGCAGTGCTGCTGTGCAAGGTCTATAGTCTATGCAGAGACCATGCCAGAATGGAAACTGGAAGCCAGAAGCCTCAACTGCAAGCTAGTCATGGTCCTGTAGGGGCTAGGCCTCAGGAGGCCACGGCCCAGGTGCCAGTCCTTAAGACAAGAGGTTTACCCACTCCCATTTACTTGGGAGCTTATTTTAAGAATGAAATGTAAAGTCTCATTGTTTTGAGGCTGTCATAGCTCTTCTTACACACCTTACCTCCTGTCTTTGCCTGTTTCTACTACTGTACATTTATGCATGTGCCATTTGTCTCTGGAACCAGCAATTCAACACTGAAGATGGTCCCTAAAAACTGCTTACTTGCTTCCATTGTGGAGAGCCAGAAGGGTATGGGAAGGTTAGAACATCCTGGAAGATTAGAAAACTGTAATATAACCCGATTTTAGGAGATTTAACTCAAAACATTTGATGCTGAATTTTTTTTTTCACTAAACATCAACATGTATCTACAAGGAAAACACTTGGTAGGATCAGCTTTGTGTCAACATCAATCTTCTGCACTGCCCAACATCCAGGAGCCTAGAAGGTTCCATAATGTTCCTGGCTTCTCACTAGGAAGGATGGGATTCAGCTGTGGGAGGGACCCAGAAGACTTAGTTCCTTCCCAATCAACTTATACAGACAGCTCATCATCATCATCCCTCGAGTGCACAGCACCCTCACCTTTCTATGTCATTGTCTCTGTTCAGTATCTCCATGTAGTTGTCTTTCAGCCTTAGGTATGTGAAACCGAGCCTGCAATGGGAAAGAGGAGTCAAACCTAAAGCTCAATCTGAATTCTGGGCAGTCCTCTTCCATGGAGTATCTGTTCTACACTGAAGCAATCATTCTTTTAGGAGAAACACCTTCAGTTGTTTCTTCAGGTTGCTCCGTGCATTATAAAATCAGGACAGTGTAATTCTAATTCTTTCACCACCTCAGAAAATGGCCCAAGAGTGTGGACCCTCACAGTGAAGAAGAGTACTCTGCGGATGCCTGTGGCTCTCGGGAAAGGAAGTAGCAGGTGTCTAAACAGCACTTTCAGCTTCTAATAATATTTCACTGACTGATTAAGGGGCTTTAGTAGAGAGTATGAGGTCAGCATAAGAGGAACTCTCAGAGGCTAACTGCTAGGGCATGAACAGTCCCCAAAGTCCCTGGGTTGGGAACTGGACCCCAGCGCAACAGTGTCAAGAAGTAGTTGGCTAGGAAGACTTCACCATCATGGAATGATTAATGGAGCCATCACATGAGAGGGTGCTCTCGCTCTCTCTGTGCTGCCAGCATTTTAGGGCACAGCAAGGCACCCTCTTAGATGCCTTCTAGCTTTGCAGCCTCCAAGCTGTGAGAAATATATTTTGTTTTTTATAAATTACACAGTGTGTTCTGTATGAAGATACTGTCCTCAGACAACCTAGTCATCTGACAGGACATGGGCGACACCATTTACATCTTTGCCACTAACCAAACCGCACAGGAAAAGACCAGCTTCATCACAGTACAGCACTGTTCCAGAGGTAATGCGAAATGTTCTCATTGCTCCTGCAGCCCCTGGAGACCACCCACATTTATTAGTGACAGCAGAGGAGGGACACTGGGAGTTTACCATCCCATGAGAACTGTGAACTGGGAGTCTGAGAGGTGGCCCCGGATTGAAATTATACACGTCTGATAATAGCATATGCCTGGACTTTTTCCTGTCTACCTAAAATACCAAGTCTCACATGGCAAAAGAATCCCAGTAAGACCTCTAAGCTGGATGTAGACCTCTGAGTCGGGACATGACACACGAAAAGGCAACAGGCAGAGCCCCATGCCCAGCTGCCTGCTCTCCAGGTTGTGTGATTGGGAAAGCTGTGGACAGTCAGCCTTAACGTCCTAGGATTAGAAGAAGGCTTGGGGAGGGGGCTCCATCTAGAAGGCTTTGAGCCCCTGAAATGACTGGCACTAGCTTACAGCAGACGGTAGGAGCGAGACCATTATGAAAACATAGCAACAAGGGCTCATGCTGCTGGTCAGGAGGGCCACTCCACAGGAGGCTCGAGGAACCGGAGGTCACAGGGTGCAGGGCAGAGCTTTCCAGAATGACTTATGATTTGTGTTGAAGACTGATTGGCCCAACAGTCTCTGAGACCTAGACTCAGCAGCTTGACTTACCTCTGGACACCTTCGACCAGCGCCACCTCATCGGGTGAGGATGATATGTATACACAGGACTTGGAGTCTGGCGATTTCTGGGGACCATCCACATCATCCCCGTGATCGTCGTCCTTCACTTGGACTGTGTGACACAGGCAGAGAGCACGGAAGAATAGCTCCTCTCGCTCCTGTGGAGATAGGCAGGGAAACCAGTAATGCCTCTGCCTGTGATGGGAGGAGTGTGAACAAGGTAACAGATTAGATGTGCCACAACGCAGGGACTGAAGCCTCCACTGGGTGAGCTGTCATTAGCTTCCCTCAGTGATTACAAAGGAAGCCTTCACGCTTCAGTGTTGCCATGGCAACTCATGTTAGAATTAATAGTCAGTGAAGACTGAAGAAGGGATTCTGTTCAGAGTGACACTTCTACAACAGGGAGGCATGTCCTCAAACAAGCTCAGAACAGCCAATGACTGAGCGGTATGTGAAGATATCACGGGGGGGGGGAACACAGGCAGGGGGGGCATGGGACTGGGTCAGCTGTGCAGCTGTACACATCCCCAAACACACCACTCGGCTGTTCCTAGCCACAGTGCCTACTTGACCATGTTAGTCTCCTAGCAGAAAAGGATTCTGCATACCACAGCACTTAACCTCCTGCTGTGTGCCTGAAGCCTGAAGCTCAATCTTAATGCAACCACGGAGACAGGAAACAAAGGCCTGTGCTGCAGTTGCAGAGATCAGTATTCAGAATGTATATGCGTGAGGTCACAGCAGGCTGACAAGATCTAGAATGGGTTTCCTCTGTGCTGGCTGCATCCTGTGGTCCCAGAGTTCAGAGATTCCTGGGACTGTTGGTAGCCGGGCATCATAGAGACAGAGGATGGACAACTGATTTGTGTGAGAGTTGGGATAGGGACGGAGGGCATGGAGCTGCTGTGGCAGGCATCAGGATGACCACAGGACTCTGTCTCCTCCCTCTTCTTTGTGAAAAAATGACACCACTTGGAGCTGACATTAAGAGGGAGCCAGTGCCCCAGTTATGAATAGGTACAACTACTGCTCGCTTTCACTAACAGGTCCCCCCTGGCTCTTGGTGGACCCTTCAGGGCTCTGCAGTCATGGAGTGCTCACCCAGTCTTCTATACAATCAGTGCTGGAATTTGAGCCCTGACCAGGGATGCTGAGACCTGGGCCACAACACTCAGGTGGGGGGAGGGCACAGTGTGTGCAATATATGTATCTGTGCACATGCAAATATGTGTGTGTGTGTGCCTACATCTGTGCACTTTGCATACACATGCACTGTGAATGTTCATGTTACTTTCAGTCTGCCCAAACTTGTTCTGTGCTTTCAGGTCAATTCTAGCACAGGAAACACTGGCCAGATCCATTCCTTCCTCAGGGGACACAGCACCACGGTGGCATCTGACCACAACCTCCTTGAAATCCTACAGAGGATTCTTTTTAAATTTACTTTAAAAAAATTTATTTATTTTATTTTATTTTTATTTTATGTGTATGTGTGTATTGCCTGCTTGTGGGTAAGTGTACCCGTGTCATGCAAAGCCCAGAGGTCAGAAGAGGCTGTTGGATCCCCTGGGACTGGAGTTATGGACAGTTGTTAGCTGCCTTGTGGGCTCTGGGATTTGAACCCTGGTCTCCTAAAAGAACGACCAGTGTTTTAACGGCTGAGCCATCTCTCCAGCCCTCTACAGAGGATTCTTGCCTTTGCCAGATAGCCCAAATGAATGGGACTGCTTCTGTGAGTAAAATAACTGCATCCACATATACCCTTGACCGTGTGGCACAGACACACCCTCCATCACAGGGAGTTGCAACCTACCCTCGCACTGACACCCGGGGAAGAGTCAATCATGTCAATGCCAGAAGAGTCGGGGAGGACCTGCCCATTGCAGATGACGTGGGGCACATAGACATGGCCCTCGATGCAGCACTCCTTGAAGGCCATGTTGTTCTCTGTGAGGGTGCCCGTCTTGTCTGTGAAGATGTACTCCACCTATGGGTGTGGCACGCTCAGGTTAAGACACATCCAGGCAGGTGACACATCTCAGTTCATGCCTCTTACAATTATTGTGGGACAGGGACTTCTGACAGTCTGTCCCTAACAGACTCAGTGCTGTGAGCGGGTGCTTACTGCAGCCCTCATCACCTGGACAGGTGCAATTCAGAAAGGCTGGAAGCCCTGATCTCCTCACACTGGTGAGAGGATATAAAATGGGAGAATACAGCCTTGCAGACCTTTCCTTCTAGGGGCCAGGACTCCACACATCTGGGAAAAACAGGAGCATGACAGATGGAAGAACTTTGAGTCTTAGAGGTCAGGACTCACAGCCCTGAAAGTTTGACATTCTACATGGAGTACTGATGCCGGCTGCGCGGTTGCCACATATGGCCTTTGCTGTGCTGGGACACTGCTCCTGTCCCTAACTTGTGAAGGGATGCTAACTCTGTCCATGCCTTCTCTGAATCTGTAGGTGACCACCCAGAGTGTGTCCTGTGATGCTGTGTATGCATCTTGTACCAATCTTCATGTGCTGATCCATCCTGGCATTCCAGGGGTAAGTCTTGCTGGATCATGGAGTAAGCTTTTTTTTTGCTAGTCTGCTAGTACTCACTGAGAGGTTTTGGATCTGCATCTGTGCCCCTCAGGGATGTACATCCTTTCTTGGACGGGATATCAAATCAAAGCCACATCTATCAATGCAGCTGTCATCCTCGGCACTTGGAAGAGACGTGAGCTGCACTGACATGCAGTCTGCTCACTCCACAGTCTGCTCACCCCACAGTCTGTAGCACACCCATGGGCAGGGACTGGCAGTCAGAGGCAAAGCTTCCCACTGACTCTTGAGGCAGCTAGGAAAGCCTTTCAAGCCCCAGTTTCTCCTCTGGGAAATGTGGATGTGAGCACCAACTTCACAGGGATGTGCAGGGTCCCATAGGAAAAATGCATGAGGCACCTAGATGGGGTGTCTCCCTGGAAGGCAGTCATTTCTGCTGTGGAGGTACCTGGACAGATGGGGTCTCCCTGGAAAGTGGTCATTGCCTCACGGACAGAAATCAACACCTTGCTCTGCTTTGTAAAGTGAGTGGCTTCGCTCAGTCACATTCATTGGGCAGTCACGTGAAGCCCTCTTTGTGGACCTACCCAACAGTCCTGACCTCAGTGACCTGCTTCACCTGAATAGAGGCTGCAGCCCAGCTTTGTTCAGGATAAGACAGAGTCAAACTCTGCTGCAGTAGACTCCAGGCTGGGAGAGATGCCTTGTCACCAAGCACTGTTTGACATTCCTCTTACAAAACAACCTTCCTAACCAATTTCTCAAGAAGAGGAACCACCAATGATGCAGAGGATGTAGGGCATGATAAGGTGAAACTCTTCCTCCTGGGTTGTGACTCAGACATCCACGCCTGAAGCAACCACTGGCCTAGAGAGCTGTGGAATACACTGGAGGACTTCCTCAGAGGCAGAGCTTCTTCGGAAGCAAGTGATCTTCCCTGGAGACCAGTGAAGGGCATGTGCCTTCCACAGTCCACAGACTGTTTACACAGTGTTACCAGGCAACCACAGGGCAGGCTGCTGTGACCAGTCTAACATGGATCATTTATTCAATGAATTGTCATTTGTTAAATGGCCCTTCCTGGGGCATCAATGCTGGGAAATGATCAGAGGCTACCCTTGAGGCTGGGTGAGATGGAAGGAACTGGCATTTCTGTGATGCTCTTTTCTATGCAGGCAGCACTGAGGGTCTACAGTCAGCCGACATGATGTACACTGGACCTGTTGTCACACTGTAGAACCCTGGTGGCCTCAGACAGGTTGTAGGGCAGTGTAGGTACACATCGAACCTGTCTTCACACTGGGACCCTGGTGACCTCAGACAGGGTGCAGGGTGGCAGGTGTGGGTACATATAGGACTTTTATACTGTGAAATCCTGGTGGCTTCACACGGGGTACAGGATGGCAGGTATGAGTGCACATTAGCCCTGCCCTCCTACTGTGAGGCCCTGGTAGTCTCAGGGTGTAAGGCAGGTGGGGGTGGCTGTCCCAGATGCTGGGATTGGTGCCTCACACCTCTTATCTCATTCTGTACCAGTCTGGCAAGGCAGGTCCCTACTACTGTCTCATTCCATAGACTACGAAACCTTAACTCTGAGCTACGGGAACTAAGGTTGCTACGGAGCAGACATTCAACAACTCAGCCACACACCACATCAGGGAACCTGCCTCAAGGCTCCATTTGCTCATTCTTAAGGGGAGGACCTCTAGATGGCTGTGAGGGTTAAATATCACATATAAGAGAAGAAAGCAGAACCTGTAAAGCAGGGGCTGGGGAGAGCAGCCTCACCATGTTCTACTCTCCTTTAACTCATAATTGTAAGGCCCAATAGGAAAGTCCAGGGATGAGCTTACTCAAGTCAGCCAATGCAATCAATCTTTCAAATGTTTATATATATATGTATATGTCTACATGCATTGACCATTATTGTATACACAAGTTCAAAGAGATATGGATTCAGAAAAAAAAAGAGTAAACTGTCAGTTGTATCCCCAGAGCGATTCTGCTTCAAACTTTTACAGTTACTAAGAATCTACATGCTGTGTGCAAGAATTACAGTGACCAAGAATTACCTATGTAATAGCAACCTCAAGAACCCAGACCTCTGAGACACAGAAGGTTGACGCAGGGCTAAGAAATGACAGAATGGAGTTCAAGAGATACTGACCTGTCCCAGTTCCTCATTTAGGTCAGATGTATTGACCAGAGGCCCTTCCCCCATCTCTTCATCAAACATGTCTTCATCCCAGGTGATGAAGTAGGAGCCAAGGAACTTTTGCATCTCCACTGTGACATACATGGACACTGGGATGATGTAGTTGAAGAGGACCATGAAGGCCAGGAAGTCGGTGAAGGCCCTGAGAAACTGAGAGTATTGGCTGTGTCAGCAGGCCATGGGTCACATGATGAAGACCAAAACCCCTCAGACCATCCTTGTGTTATATCAGTACGATAAGCAAATACAAGTATTTGCAAACACAGTGACGAGAACCTCCACAGCCACCTGCCAGAGAGATGAGGGGGACAGGAGGCCATGCTAACTAGGGTCTGATGGGAATGTCATTTTGGAATATTCATGGCCCTTCTAAAACTAACAATCACCAAATCTAATAAAAAAATAAACTATTAGATATCAACATGAAACAAGCCAGGTAAAAATGACCTATTTTTTCCCCTTTGAGACAGGATCTTGCAAAAATTGTGAGTTTAGCTTCAAACTCATGATCCTGTTTCAGCCTTCCAAGTGCTAGAATACAGGTGTGCACCATTACATTCAGCTCAAAATGACTTTTTTGTTCAATTTCTATCTTTGAAGCAATGACAGTGTTGGGGAGAGGCAGGGTGACACCCGCAGCACTGCCTTGGGACAAGGTCTAGGCATGAGTACAGGCCTAGGTTTCCATACAGCCCTGCTCTGCCCTCAGTACACACAGGCCTAGGTTTGTACATGGCTCTGTTCTGAGGTCAGAGCCTTTTATTCACCCAGTTACCACAATAAGCACCATTTATCTCAATGGTGTTTTGCTGGTTTTTGGAGATATCAAAACAATTTTGGGCACAGTCCTTACACACTTCCTATGGGAACAAATACTTTCCAAAACTGTACATTCCAGTACCCAGGACAGCAGGCAGCTAACACCTGCTGACACCACATGCCAGAGATGGCATCTGTCCTGAAGCTGGGGCAAGGCTCCGTCCTGCCTGGAGCAGATCTGTCTTGTTTTCTGGTACCTCCTTCTTATGACAATGGCTTAAGGGCCATCTCCCTCACATGAGGGAGGTGCTTCTGTACCAGATTCCTCTGGCGCTCTGCCTCGGTCTTCTGGTTGTACCATGGTTCATCTCGGAAGGGCTCGCTCTGCCACACATACTTTAGCACTGTGTTGACCAGGGCCTTGCTCACCAGGATGCAGAGGTACACGATCAAGAACGCATTCATTGACCTAGAGTGAGATGATGTGGCTGTTTATAGAGATGCTGCCCGTCCTTCCTCAGGGATGGTGGGACAGTACATCACAAAGGCACAGCACAGGGCATGCAACAGCACTTTACTCAGTAACACGGACACCAGAGCTATCCACATCAAGCGGAACAACTATGATAAGGGCCAAAGAGGACAAAACTTCAGGACCCACTTTCTTATTAGTCTAAACACTGTCTGGGATACATTGTTGTCAGAACTTCATTGTTCAATGAGAAGAGTGTTTACTCTGCTCACAGTGGCCTCAGGAAAACCACACGAGAAAATGGGGGCTTCCCACCAAGCCCTCCAGTTAAAGGGGTTAAATATTTATCATCATTTAGAGGTTCACATGGATCAGAGGGAGGGGCTGTGGGTGACTTAGCTTTGGGAAATGGCTCACAGGACAAGCGCTCAAGTGCTTGTTGAGATGGGAGGGGTATAGTTGGTTACCTCACCAGGAGGTAAGAAATTCCCTGAGTCATCAGCTGGGCAGTTACCAGCTCCAGACTCTGGAGGGGTGGGCCAGAAGACACTGCTGTCTACAGTGGCCAGTGATGACATAAGGCAGGGATAGGGACAGAGTCTTACTTCTCCACAGCAGATCTCTTCTGGGACTTTGACTGATAGTTCAAGGCCATCTTGGTCTCCATGCCAGTGTAGATAGCCACACCTGGAAGCAGTAGAGCCCATTTGATGTCAGCACCAGACCAACTACCTCTTGCCCTGAACTCCATGCTCTGGGGAAAATAACTCTCACACAAACACACTGTTTCCAACTTCACCAGGAAGCCAGCTTTTTGAATCATGTTACTGGATTCTTTACACTAAGGACTTCTTTGCTTCATAGGAACTAATCTGCACTTTATTTTCTTTAGGTCAGACTTTTAACATATATATTTTTTTAAAGTTGTTTTGGTAAATTAGACAGGAAACAGCACACCATGGATGAGAAGAGCTAACAGTGACACAGTCTTTTAGAGAAATCTGCATTACAATGCTTTGTGAATTCCTTCCTGGATAAGGCTTCATGTTTCTGAGTCCTGAACTATAGGTCCTTACTAAGCAAGCCATACTCTTCATTGCTGTGGCTCTGTGGAATTAGGTTACATATCAACACTCATTTCTTAGTGAGACAAATTCTCCTCTGCCAAACAAGTCTGCAGTACCTCAAGGCATCTGGTGGCCCTCTCAGAGTACCTCAGAGGAGTGTAGCTTTGCTTAGGAGCTATTAATCAATGGTCTGCTAATTATTTACCAAAGATCTTCTCCGTGTTCTTGAGCGTGGCTCCTCTGAGAAGCAGGTTTTCTGATCCTAATGGCCTGAGAAGACAGGGAGGCCAGAAGCATCATGATGCAGCGGTGGGACATAAGAGAGAAAATCAATTCAGTCATCTTAAGAGGAAGTAGTTTAAGAGCGTATTTGCTTGTACTGTGATTACCAAAGCTAGCCCATCCACCGGGAACACTGGGCTACTCTGGGGTGGAGATACTGCTTGCTGGGTCACCTCTAGTCCTCTCTCCCTGGCCTGTCACACTCATGGAGGCCTGATGCTTCATGGCAACAATCGAGAAGCCTGGGGAATGCAGGATCTTCCCACAGACCTAAGTGACGAGCAGCCTGAATGCCTCAATGGTATTCTCATCAGAGGCCACAAAGCAAGTCCCTCAGATGGGTCCCCTTACCTGTGCCACCAGCAGCACCTGGGTACATGAGAAATGTCACCCATACCTACACGAAAGAGACTCTAGGGTAGGACCAGCAATCCTTTCCCAATATACCTTGACTTTGAGCTACGCTAGGGGACCCCAAAATGGCTAAAGCTGGCGTTTCACTCATCCTTCAGCTGTTTCCATTCCATCCTCATGACTTAGGGACTCCACCTAATGTAAGCACATTTTCAAGGATGAAGGGAGGCTGGCACCTTGGGGCCTCTATAATGGAAGTTGAGCCTGCAAAGGATGTCTGCAGCAGCACCGGTAAGCTGTTCCTGGCTAACCCAGAGGAACAAGCCACAGCTTGGCCTTTAAGAGAATCCCATGAAAAAGTGCTGTCTTAGGCACAGAGCATGGTGATGCACAGACACGGGGGCTCTGCTGGCAGGGGCTTTATGGTCTACAGCTCCTCACTGATGGGAACTTTTCTTCTAGGCAGTGAAGGAAAACTCAAAGCAGCAGAATTCAATGTGCAAATCCTATAACTCACATCCTAATGCTCTGAGGAGCACTGAGGAGGAGCACATTTACCTTCCAGCATATTTAACATCCCTTCCCTGTGGATAGCTGAGAAAATACAGAATAGAATACACACCCTTAGTAGGGCCGATGTATTTGGTGGACATGGTTCAGATCATACTCTGCTGGAGGCCAAGGAGGAAGGGGCTTCGAGCTGCATGCTCACCTCACCAAGGTGGCCAGCAGGCAGCAGGCAGCCCTTTTGGCCTGACAGCCACTAACAAACAGCTCCCCTGGCCGTGTAAAGCTGTCTGCTTGTTAGCCCTTGCTTACAATAATTCATGTCACATCATTAATGAAAACAAATGGAATGGGTCTCTGGAAAGTCTAAAAATAACTTCCTTGACAAAGTTCTTTGCTTCTATAGTGTGGACAAATAGAAGAAGAAATCTACCTGAGTGGAGTGAGAATATGGATGGGTGACTGTAACAGCAAGCATTTTCTTCCCATTAGTATACTTTCAACACTTAAATACATCTTAAAAACCCAAATAGCAAACAGAGCGGTCTAAATGTTAAAAGTTACACTAAACTTAGTATCAAAATACAAAGTGCATTAGGACCATGTTCTCCAGTTTGAGGGCAGTAGCTTTGTGTCAGTGTGAAGCTCGGGGTCCTCACTGTGATCCCTTGGCCTCAGATTCATCAACCAGCAACAAGAAAAAGCCTCATTTGCTCAACTGATCTTAAACCAGGTCTTACCATGCAGATACCAGCTGTTTTCCAAAGCAAAAGGAACTCTCCTTTGAATAACAAATATTTAAACTAAAGCAACAACTTCTGCACATCCTGACAAGATAACACACTATGAACTTGCTGACCAATAACGACCATCAAACCAGGATAAGAGCTGGGATGGGGGCACCAGTCTGTGATCCAGCACTCAGGAGGCTAAGACAGGAGGACCATAGTTCAAAGCCTGCCTAAGCTATGTGGCACGATCCTGTCTCAAAACAAAACAAAACGAAACAAAACAAACCCACCAAAAGCCCATGCTAAGCAGTAAATAGACTGAAAGCAGCAGTTTATTGAGTTTCATGAGAGACAGGCACAGACACTGGTATTTCAGGGACTGTTTATTCTGTAGTAGTTTCCCACTAAAACTCTTGATTCTACCACTGGGCAAATGTTTCCTTCAACAAATGATCATATCACAAGACTAATTAAATTCTAAGAAAAGATCATTTCTCTACCAAGAGGAGTTTAACAAAAAAGCCAATTTCCTAAGCAGGAAAACTCGGACACTTCTCTGCAAACAATGCCAGATAAAACACATTCAGGCCAAAGCATGTGGCTCTCTGAAGACATTGGGGCTGGTGGTTTTTCAGATAGGGATATGTGAGGTGGTACCCAGGCAAGCAGCTCTTAGACAGGATCAGTAACAGGCTGGCTCTCAGGATCATTAATGGCAGACAGGACCTATGATGGCTGCTCTCTCCTGGTGGATATACAGTGTCATCGCACATGCTAAGACAGAGATGACGGAGAAGGCAAGTCATGGTACCTCCTCACAGGTAGCAGGTCATGTGTTGTGTCATGCCCCGCCCCCCCGGCCCCCGGCTTTCCAGGTCTGAAAGAAGCCCTGAGTGTCTCGACCTAGCAATGACCATGAACAGACTAACTCATTCTCATGTTGGAAACTCACTGATGAGGGTCCCTGGAGCCTCATTCTGTCAACATGCATACACAATTCCCAGAAGAAACCAGAGGAGAATGGAATCTGTGCTTCTGTGAGGTGGAATCCTGTCTTCCAAACCAAGCAGTACGGCAAAGACGAATGACTCTTAATAGTCGAAGAGTGAATGTCTAACAACAACAGAGGAAAACAGTAGGGTTCCCAAGAAGACTTACCTCACCACAGGGTCGTTCAGATCATTGTACACATTGATGCGCCCCACAAACCTGGCAACAGAAAAAGCCCAGTTAACAACTTGCGGTACCAGTAGGGGCTCCAACGTCACTGTCAGCTGGCCTGCTCAGCAACACTGCTGGTGGCAGCTAAACGCTTGGACTCCTCCCCCTTCCTTCCCTTCCTTCTGTGCTGCTTCACATGAGGCTTAAATGACTTTTCTTAACCCATAATTTACAAATTATTTCCTCAAAATAAACAAAACATGGAGCTGGAGAGATGGCTTAGTGACTAAGAGCACTAGCTGCTCTTGCAGAGGACCTGGGTTTGGTTCTCACCACCCACAGGGCAGTTCACAACTGTCTGTAACTCCAGTTCCAGGGACTCCAATGCCCTCTTCTGGCCTCTGCAGGCACTGCATACACATGGTACACTTACATACATATAGGCAAAACACTCATACACATAAAATGAAATTTTAAAAACAGAAAAAGACAAAAAAATAGGTTTTCTTCTATGAAGAAGGGACAGGTCTGAATGGTGCTAGTCTGTGGTGACACAAGGCCTATGTCTGACTCAGGCTGAACTTTCCAGCAGTGGGCCCAGTCTTTCCTGGTCAGTGTACTTGACTTACTTGTAGAGGTCAGGCTGTGGCTGTTCACACTCGATGGTGGCATGCAGCCCGTCGACATCCTCCTCCGTATGGAATCCCTTAGTGTCCTGCACTGCGTAGTGAGTCTGCAGATGGAGAGGAAACATGAGCCATACCCCAATTTCACTCTACCTGGCCATTGGGATCCACCCCAGGGTTTGGTTATGGTGATTCTGCATAAGCCCTACTAAGAGTCTGGGCTCGGAAGGTCAAAGAAAGACAAGGCTCTATTGTTATTCCTCCTGGTGGGCAGCACTAACTGCCTCTCCATGCTTACCCAGCATCCTCATCTTAAAACCAGCAAGACAAAGGACAAACCGGGGACTTCTACAGACCAGACACTTAATGTACCCGTCCTTGCAAGAGCTAGCAATCAGGAAAGAGATTCAGGAGCTACCATGCTCCTTTTCTTTCATGCAAAGCCCCATGGCTCCGAGGAGGCATCACTTGATTTCATTTCCCCAACTTTGCCACCAAATGTCCTCTCCTCATTGCTTCTGCGTAGCTGTTCACCTGTGTACATCAGAGAGTCCCTCAAACCTGGACCAAATATGAATCATAACCTCCAGGAGGCTGCCAGGCTGCCCTCCAGACCTCAAAGTTGCTTATCTGAGCAGGAGGTCCAAGAAGTGCATTTCTTTTTTAATATTTATCATTTTTATGTGTATGAGTGTACTGCCTGCATGTCTGTGAGTGCACCCGTGTCATGCAATGCCATGGAGGTCAGAAGGCGGCTTCGGATTCTCCTGGAACTGGAGTTAAGGACGGTTTGTAGCCTCCATGTGGGTGCTGGGAATCGAACCCGGGTCCTCTGCAAGAGCAGTCAGTGCCCTTAACTGCTGAGCCATCTCTTTAGCTCCTAAGAAGTGCATTTCTAAACAGATTCCAGCTGACACTGTACTGCTGTCCAGGGTCGCATGGTGGCACCCAATGGCCTAAGCCAGTACCTGTGGGGAGCACTGATAGGCAAGTGTAAGCCTATACACATTGCTTTGTTTCTCAAGGAGAGGGGAGGGGGATGCATGTTGGGGGACTGGTGAGGAGAAAGGGTCCCTCTGCTTCTCTGCTTGTGCTTCTTTCTAGCAAGAAGCATTGGGCAGACAGACTGTCAGGATCTGAAGCAAGAGAACATCTGATTACTATACCATCATCACCATCCACATCATTCAGGTACTTTACTCTGCATTCAAAATTTGGGGAAGTTTCTAACCATGGTTTGTCTCCTTTTCACAGATGTAAAAAAGTCCAGAGAGGGTAAAAAGACTAACTGAAGTCATGTGAACAGTACAGAATTCCCAGTAGGTCAACAGGAGCCTTCCCACGGTTCACTCTTTCAAGGAAAGTGTTCACCTAACTCCAGTCCCCACAGCCCAATCAAATACACAGAAATGACAGCAGGAACACAGTGAAAATGCTCCACAAAAACACACAAGAGCTGGTACACAGACATGACTCAATCATCTTCCCGGTTGAAGGCAGGTGCTGCGCCACAGGGCTCAGAGATGAGTGAAGCCCCCGAGCCTCAGATCTGTCCAGATCCTGGGCCATCTCATCTGAGCAGCCACAGCCTCCCTAGGTTGGGCTCCTTCCCTAACATGGAGCTCACATGTTAGCCTTAGCCAACAGAGAGTATAAGTGATTTACAAACACGAGTCCTGTCCAGACTTACAATATCCCACAAACCAATCATTACCCCCCGACACCCCAGAAAGATTGTTGCCTACAGGTACTTAGGGAAGAATGCTAATTCTCTTGGGATATGCTACCTAGAAAACATGAACATTAATTGGAAAACACCCACAGGCCTTTACAGTGATGTCATAAATAACCCATGAAGATTGGCACATTCTTTTCTAGTTATATATAAAAAGCATCAAATCCCACAGCACAGGCCACTCACATCCATGGACACTATTCACAAACTGAGTTGTGATTTTTGTGATCTTAAGCCTTAGAACTGACTGACTGCACTGACCTAGGCTCACTTTCAGAATCTCATAGAAGTTCCTCCTTCCAAATATTTTTAAATTTAAAAAACCCTGTAAATTTACAATACTAGAATTTTTCTCCTATGATTGTCAAAGGGTTTTTGTTTTGTTTTGTCTTTTTGAGACAGGGTCTCCATATAGCCCCATCTGGCCTGGAACTCACTATGTAAACCAGGCTGGCCTTGAACTCACAGAGATCTGCCTGCCTCTGCCTCCCAAGTGTTCGGATTAAAGGGCTGTGCCACCACACATAGCGACTATTAAAAGTTTTTATAGCAGAATCCATACCAAATTCAACCAATTAATTATAGTTCCAGAAAATTCTTTGAAATTTCAAACAACTCTAGTCAAGGACAGACTAATTTTTACTAGGAAAGTAAAAACTAAACTTTGAAACTCTAACAGTCTATTTGTTAAGTCTTTCATTTGGTCTACCAGTTAAATGACCTAGAATAACAGCAGCCACAATATCCACCCTAGATGATAGGAGTTAAAGGTGGAAAGAAAATAGCTGGAAGTAGGAAAAAGCAAACATAAGGAGCAAAGTTGGGGGTGTATGACCCCCTTGGTGCTCCCCATGACCAGAGAAATGCTTGGTCTGCACCTAGCTTGTGAGATCTGCTGCCAGAGCCAACCCTGAGCTGTACCCAAATTCAGGCATATTACTTTATGGCTCGACTCTCCATCTAAGCTGGCTGTGGTGACGTGACAGGTCCCATCTGCACGGTTGCTGGAGAGGAAGATCAGGTCACAGGGAAAGGTCTCATCCTCTTTCACCATGACAATGTCTCCAACCTGCAGGACAGAGAGAGGGGGCAGTCACCAAGAGGTCACCTGTATGTGACAGCTCATTCTGGGTTAGAATTCACTCTTCCTTCGTATCCAGTCTATGCTCAGGCATTGCTACAGTGTCTCAGAGGATGCTGGAGTGACTTTAGGAAGGACCCCCAGGCTTTCTGTTGGAAGAAGGAAGCCTTGATGGGACTCCATGGGCCACTACAGACCAGAGTAGCCCCACACCATGCCAGGATAGAGCATGTTGTGACAAAACACAGACAAATCTCTCTAACAAGATCATCACTGATTTGGACAAAGCAAGATAAGCTCATGTTTGGTTAAAGGCTGAGGTAGAAGCAGACCTTGGGAGGGCTCCAGTCAGACTGTGTCTTACACGCCCACTGTGATAGAGTTCTTGGTACCTTCTGCTCTGGTTGGGTCACCAAACCAGTGGGGGCAGCTACAGGCTAGCCCATATGTGACCATGAACTAAAGCACAGCCACCTAGTTTTCTATCTATAGCTGCTTATTTTCTCATCAATGCAGGCATCTCCACAACATCTGGGAAAGGCCCTCTGCCAATCATGACAGACTGCATCAGTCAGTGTGATCTGTGGTGGCTGTAAGGTGTCCCAGTTGCTTGGACAGCTTTGCCGCCCTTGTAGGTCCCAGTATGAGTCAGGCTACCCCAGCTTTTTCTACACAGTAAATGAGGTTTTGACACACATCACAGTTACATTCACAGTGATTTCTCAGAGTATAAGATCAGGATTATTCTTCCCAAATGACATCTGGGTTTAATGATACCCAAGTCTCATGGCAGCAAAGGTGCTGACAGACACAGCAGCTTACTGTGAACCAGGAGTGGGAAGGGTGGGCTCTGGAGCACTAGAATAGCCTTGAAGGGGCCCACTGCAGTGGACTCCACTAGTCTAACCATGGAAGACTGTTAGTATACTGTATCATGCAGTGTGGGGCTGCTGGGGGTCCACACCCAGATCAACAGCACAGAAGCATGCACCCACACACTTCACTCACCTGACAGAGGAGCGTAAGAGACTCCATGGAAGAGGGAAGCAGATGGCCAGAAATGACCTCTGACTCGAACGTCACACATTTCAAAACAATTAACTCAAAACAGATTGAGAGCTTAAATGTAAAACATTAAACTACAAATGCTTAGGAAAAATCACAGGCGCAAACTCTTGGACTCCAGGGCTGGGCAAAGACTGCTTAATCATGACACCAAAAGCAAGATCTCTAAAGGGTAATCACAAGCAGTCAGACATCAGTTATAAGCCCTTGCTCTTGGAAAAATCCTGTGAGAAAAATCAAAAGTCACATATTTGGCATAGAACTAACCAGTCTCCAGGATACAAACTCTCAAAACCAACAGTAAAATAAGCCTCAACTAATCCTACAATAAAAGATAGAAGAGGGGCTGGAGATGGCTCAGCGGTGAAGAGCACTTGTTCTTTCAGAGGACCTGGGTTCAAATCCCAGCACCCATATGGTAGCTAACAACCATCTATTACTCCAGTTTCCAGGGATCTACTACCCTCTTCTGGCCTCTGCAGGCATTGCATGCACAGGTGCACTTATATATAAGCCAACAGAACACTCATACACATAAAATAAAAATAAGTATTATTCAAAAATCTAAAAAATTAAAAGACAGTCAAGTTAGCACAAAAAGATTCCAGATAGAAGATAAGCACACAGAGATATGAACCAACATGCAAAGCAATGCAAACTTAACCACTTGGTGGCTAGAGGAGAAACAAACATTCGTAAGCTTGGGGTGGGGGAGTAATCCCCTGGTATGGGCAGGCTGGAGGGAAAGTAAAATGGGCAGCCAGTGTGGATGGTATTGGGCAGTCTTTCCTGAACCTCAAAGTGGCTTCACTATTCAACCAATAGTTGCATTTTTGCATCAAAGAAGTGAATTCTGACTTTACACAAAGCCCTGAACATGGAAGTTTACAGCAGCTTTGTGGCCAAAGTCAGAAGGACATGGGTCTTTCAGGGAGTCGCTGCTAGGCATCAAGAAGGGAGGAGTTTGCAGATATCCATGGCAGAGGTGAGACCAATGGGCTGGGCTAGGTGAAGACGCTCCTATCAAAAGGAGAGCCCCTCCAACAGTGACCAAATCCTAGAGATAGACACTGGGGCAAGTACATAGATGGCCTCTCCAACTGCACATGTGGCTCTACAATCAGCCAAAATAAAAAGTTAAAAGTAAAACAAAGGAGAGGGCTAATTTCCCAGGAGCCTTTGTGCCTTCTAAGATGGAGGCATCAGAGGGCCAGATCAGAGGCCACAGGAAAAGCTTAGTCTTCCCCTACTTGTTTTATGAAACCAGTTTAGCGCTAGATAAACCCAGATACCAGATACCAAGTAAGCATTCTCCTCTGGAGCCAATGCATTAAAGATGCAGTTTTCTGCAACAGATGCTGTTTAGGTCTGCTTTTTAAAGAAAGATACCTATCTAAAAGTATGGGAGACTCTGAAGAGGAAAGCCAATCATTACAGGAACTGTACTTAAGCTGGGAACTGAGTCTGTCAATATGGACAAGGTACCCACAGGCCTTCACCAGCCCTGGGCCCATATGCCTCCAGTTCCAGCCCTCTGACCCCTGACCTCTAGGGAAACATCCTAAACTGACATCCCAGAGGGAAAGACTCTGGCAGAAGCAGTGACACATATGGAAGGCATTTATAGATCAAATGTTTAGAATCACATATGCACACAGCAATACATAACACATTAATAAATTAATAAATCACAGATATGTCTGGGATCTGTGCCTTGGGAGCTACTGTTCCTCTGCACGCATCCAGGGGCTGTGGCCACATCCTGAGACACCCTCTGACCCCAGAGGTGAGCAGCTAGTTGTGTGGGGTGGGACTGGTGAGGACCCTTCCTATACCAGGGCTGGCCACACTCCCTGACTGGGTCATACTGCTGCCAGGAAAATCATCAGGACAGCAGAGTTGCAAATGTGGGGTGCCACTTACTCTCAGCTTCCGACTTTGTTTCCGGACCAGCTTGCCATGCTGAATGAAGTGCACAGGACACTGGTTCATGGCATTGTCTGCCTTGTGGCGAAGCCAGTCCTCATAACCCTACAAGCAGAAAGGAGAAAGGAGTGTTTATGGCTAAGTATGGTCTACCCTTGAGAGCTCTTGCAGCTCTCGGGTCCTCAAGCTGACAGTCTCCCTGGCAATTTAAGCTGTTTTAGGTTTCTGTAGTTAAAAATTGATAAAAATCTTTATAACTAAACTTCTGTACAAACCCAAGACCTATCCTCAGGAAAAATTCCTATGCAGAAAATATCTCAGTCAAAAGATGAGCCAGACTTCTTAGGCTTCTGCTGTGACAGGCCAGGTCCTCACTGTGGCTCTATAGGCCCCACGGTGTAGGTGGAGTCTGTCAACCACGGTTACCCCACCTGCTCTGCAGACTTTCGAAAGCTGACCTCACGGTCTGAAATAAGAGGCACATTGTTTTCAAACCTGAATTTCCAGATAACTATTAAGTAAGAAATAAAACTTAAACTAACATTAAGTAACCTGTAAATGGTTCTCATAGTTTTATTTAAAAACAAAACACAAATAAGACTGGGTGTAGAGGCGTACCCCTTTAATCCCAGCACTTGGGAGGCAGAGGCAGGTAGACCTCTGTGAGATCAAGGCCAGCCTGGTCTCCAAGCAAGTTCCGGGTTAGGTGGGGCTATAAGGAGACCCTGTGTCAACCCCCCCCATCAAAAAACCACAAACAATTAAAAAACCAAATCCAGGCCATCTCATGGTAAGGAGTAGGCTGCCAAAAGGTCTCCTAAATACATGTATGCACACCCCCCCACACATGCATGTACACACACATATACACCCCCCCCACAGCAATGGAGACCACCCACACTTGTCAGAATCTAGAGCGAGTGGCTCAGCCTATGATTGTACTGCCTGCTGTTGGATGGGTGCGTTGCTCTACATCTCAGGAAAGCATCTGCTTAGAAGCTGATAGTCTACAAATAATCCAGATGCCTCAACTGAAAATGTGACCCGTAAATACTGAAATACAAATTCACATCACTCTGCATTCCTCCTGCAGAAGGGGCAGCCAGACCATAGAAGAACTCCACAGCTTCATGAAGAGACCAGCGACCCAATCCAATTGAAAACAAGCAAAGTTCACGTCACTAAAGATGATTTAGCATGGCCTGTCAGTCCAGGGCAGGATTCCCAACCACACTGGCCATTAGAGAAATGCTGATCAAGATGCCACCAGGCACACACTGAGACAAGCATTGGTGGCAGAGCCCGAAGATGGCAGCGGGAAAGCCTTCAGTTGCTCAGGGAGACACCTGGTCGGTTCCACAGACTCTTGGAGCAGTTCTACCTCTAGACCTACCCCAAGAGTTAAAGATCTGTGTCCATCCACAGATTCAGTGCATGTAATTATATTATTTGTTAATTAAAAATACAAACATAAGCAGTAACAGAGCAAACCCGTGTCCACACAAATGCTCTGAACAGTATACTTCACAAGAGCTAAAAGGAGAAGCATCCTAAATGCCTGTCAAGAGATGGCTGGACAAATGAACAGGGTCTAAGCACACACTGAGTCTAACTAAGCACAACCTGAAGTATTTCTTATTTATAACAATGGTTAAAGCTCTGACATGTTACAGCATGGATAAACCTTGAGAACATTAAGCTACCTGAAAAGACCAGTTATAAACCACCACGTGTTGATTCTGTTTATATGAAATATCCTGAATAGGCAAATCCTGAGAGATGGGAGTAGTGTTTACCAGGAGCTAGAGAGAAGGAACTGGGTACAAGCTTTCATCTTGGGGTGAAAAAGCTAGAGTGGTAAGAAAAACATGAGGCTGTTTACTCAGACACAATCACCAGGCTTCATTTAGCAAGACTGAGAAAACACTGCCCACACTCTGCCCCCAAGAGGACAGCAGGCTACACCTCTGCAGAAACCCATTCTGGGTCATCGAGGAGCAGGGCCTGGGATGCTGGGCATCAGAACCCATCTGCTCTGGTTGGCTCAGGATGTGGAAACCTACTTTCTTTTCCAATTCAAAGGCACCAAGCTGGCAACTAACTGAGTCTAACTCAAATTTCAACCAGAAGCAAAACTGACTCTCAGGCCTACTTAACTTTTCAACAAATTAACTAAAACAAACCAGACTGCCCACTTTGCATGGAGGTGACTTCTCATGGCAACATGGGTACTTGCCTTTCTGCCTGTGAGACTCTTACCTGCTTGATGGCTGTGACCGTGATGACAAAGAACAATGGGAGCCCGCTGGTCACTGGACTTGTGGGTGTGTCGATAATCAACTGCAGTAAAAAGACAATTGTGGAATTACCTTTAAAAGTGACCTGGGACAGTGGCTGGCCTAGTACCACCGTCCCCTCAAGCCAGCTTTTGCTTGGAAGCACTCTGTTGGTTCCCCCTTTGCCTTACTACCTGGATAGGAGGCACACCACCCTGTCCTAGCAATTACAACCAAGGGAGGCTCATTAATTAAGAGTAATGTTTAAGGAAACCATGTTTAGTATGCAGCAAGGTCACAGTCTGAATCAGGAATATATTCTGCCTCATTCATTTCACACTGCTGTGTTATACTTTAGTCACTATTAAGAGTTTGTTCTAGGGAATCATTCAGCCATACTTAAGAGTGATTCAGAAAAAAGTTGGGATGCCATTCATAAAGCTCATCCGACACACTGCTCCTCGGCCCATACCCTGGCTGTGCCCCATGCTCCCTAGCCTATGTGCTCACTGCATTCCCTGCCTCTCAGTCAGTCCCTCTGGATGTGCAACTGCTTTGTGTTTTCTTTGGAGTATCAGGAAGGGAACCAGGGAGACACCAGATATGGCTGCTGAACTTGCCTCACAGGAAGGCTGGTTTAAACACAAGGATCCAGAGTATGTTCGGCTGAGCTAAATCTTGGAGAACCTGTGAATGAATGCTAAAGGAAGCACTGAGTCCTTGCTGCTTTGGTAATGCAGCTCACTTATTTAAGACTAAAAGAACATTTGCTGAGACAGGACTGTCCTTACCTGTACCAGGAAGATGATGAGAAAATAAAAGTTAGCTACTCTTCTGAATTGTTCAAATAAGTTCTTGGGTATGAAGTTCCAAAATGTGTACTGTGTAAAAGAAAAGCAAAAATAAGTCCCTTTTCGTACCGTGCTACTACATTATAAGCAGGACTGGGGTACAAAGTTTAAAGCATTTAAGCACTTTCATAGTACAGTAGGCAGCACGTCGGTCTCATAAAGCATTTAGTTTCAGATACAAAACATCAAAACTTAGAGTGATTGCTGACATTTTGTCAATTTTTTTTATAACACCATAAGACAAACTGCTAAGGCATACTGTGTTCTCAAAAAGCAGATACAAATGACCCAGTCCAGTGATTCAAGGTGAGAAGCCAAGCCACCGCCGTAGTATTACTGTAAGGAATGCTCCATTCCATAAGGGCCTGGTGAAGAAGACTCAGCACACACACACACCATCCAGCATTACCATATCCTATGTATGGTATGACTAAATGACCCAGTAGGCAGGACAGATTTTGACCTGCCTGGAGGCAGTGTCTACATGGCAGGGCATGGTATCCACACAGCAGGATGCTCTGTCTCTCTAGCCACACAGTAGTCCTGGCTCTTCCTTGTATCTGGAGGGCAGGGAAAGAAGATGGTTCCTACCACCACCATACAGTCTCCAAAATGTCAAAATGTCAGTACAAATACAAATAGTATTTGTACTGAAAATTAAAGCCCTCCAAATGTCCTTAATGTGTTACTATCCTGGGTCTTTTGCTTTTTCACATAAATTTAGAATTAGATTGCTGAGACCTATAAAGTCACCTGTGAGAACTCTGCAGATAAAGTCAGCACAATCAGTATTTTAAAAACATGGTCTTCCTGCCCATTAGCATGGGACACCTCTCCTCTGCTCGAACCATTTTTTATTTCTTTTATGTGGGTGCTGCAGTCTCCTCATGACTCTGAGTTTCAGTGTTCTTGTCTGCAGGTAGAACTTGGTGAAATTCAGAATCCTGTCTAAAGCAGGTATTCAAATAGGACCAAGATGAATTCTAGATCATGACCAACATGGCACATGCAACTCCTCTCCATATTTTAATGAAACATTTCCCCTTAACTGGGCCCCAAAGAAAAGGTTAGGCACCTTCCGTTCACTTGCTAAAGGAGATGTTGAAGACATGAAAGGTCCATCTGTGACTCATTTTCACATTTCTGAGACTAACATAAGATGATCTTTTATTCCTTATACATTTATTTTCTAAGACACAGCAATCACTAAATGGAATTAGTGTCCCCACTCTATGAAGCCAACCTTATTTCTCTGGATCCAGGTCAACAACTTATTATCTACCTATTAAGCAAAACATCTCTCAAATTTCTACTAACATATTTCTCCGTAATAAAGTTAGATTGATAGGAAAAGTTCCTACTAAATATTCCATTTTTCATCTACTGAACTATTTATAGATGACAATTACCTGGTTTCAGGATTTCCTTCAAAATTATCTCAGAGGCTAAAAGGGAGGCATGGACACAGCAGGTTGGTATATGGTCCAGTATGTGGTTACCCATGCAGCACAATGTGCTGTACAATAACTAAGAGATTTGTGGTGTGCCTTTTTTTTTTTTAACTTTTAAAATGCACCCACCCTCCACCCCGGTTGGGGATGTGGTTCAGTGGTAGGGCACCTACCTAGTATGTGCAAGGTCCTGAATTCAATCCCTAGTGTCCTAGTTAGCTTTCTTTCTACCACTGTGATAAAACTGACCAAAAGCAACCCCAAGAAGGAAACGGTTTATTTCATTTTACATCTCACAGGTCAGAGTTCAGCACTGAGCAAAGCCAGGGCAGGAACTCGGCAGAAACCAAAGCACAGGCCATGGGGAATGCTGCTTACTGGCCTGCTCTTCTGACCAGTGTTCAGCCTGCTTTCTTATACAACTCAGGACCACCTGCCCAGGGGTGGCACCACCCACAGTGGGCTGGGCCCTCTCACATAACTCAATAATCAAGAAAATGCTTCATAGACATGGCCACAGGCCAATCCAATGGAGGAAACGCCTTAACTGAAGTTGTCTCTTCCTACATCAAGTTGATAACTGAAGCTATCAAGCATGCCTGCCTAGTCCTGCAATAAATAAATAAATTTCACATTGGTAAGTTCTGAAATCTCTCTTCTCCAATCTTTCCAAACATACATATAAGTTCAATTGGTCAATGAAGGAAAGTTTCTTTGGGAATAAAGAAAAAGATAAAAATCTGGGATACACACGCACGGGCTAGAGGTTGCTGGTGTGTCTGGAGAACAAAGGCAGGCTGGGGCTTTATGAGGGCAGGGAAATGTGACATTGTGGAATGAAGCTCAGTGGTGAGCTCAGTTTGGTAAGCAGTGAGCACCATGCCTAGCTAGTTTAAGGTAGCTAGGAGTTCTGTGGTCAGTCGCTAAATGAAACAGTATTTGAGACACAGCCACTATGGTTGCATTGGCTGTGAGCTGCTCTGAGAGCAAATGATTCAATGTTTGTCTCCACTGAGAGGGTGGGGGCACCACAGGTGACCCTGGTGTGCACAACACATTTCCATAGCAGGCTGCATGCACATCTGGCTCTGTACTACCTAAAGGTACTGCGCTAGCTCCCTGAAGTTCTATTGCCTACCAGAGAACTAGGATCTTTGCGGAATAAAAAACTATTAAGGCTGGGTGTGGTGACGCATGTCTTTAATCCCAGTACTCGGGAGGCAAAGGCAGGTGGATTTCTGTGAGATCGAGGTCAGCCTGGTCTAAGTAGGCAAATTCCAGGCCAGCTATGGCCACAGGGAGACCCTGTCTCCAAAGACCAAAAAAACAAACCCCCCCACCCCACCCCCCAAAAAACCAAACAAACCGATAACAAAAACCAAAAACCCAGCCATTAAGAAGGCCCCTCCACAGCTGAGACCATTCACTCTGTAATTCCCATGACTCACAAAACATGCTACCATAATCAATTGTGGCTGCAGACTATATATAATGGAAAGCCAATGAAATAATGTAAATGTCCATGGATGCACTGACCTATCAGCAAAACGAACAAAAAAAGTCTGTAAGCATGAGGGTCAGAGCTCAGATTCCCCACCTATGTATAAAGCAGGGGGCAAAGGGACATGCCTATGATCCCAGCACTGGGGAGGCAGAGACAGGCAGATCCCAGGGGCTCACTGGCCAGCCAGTTTAGCCCATCAGTGAGCTCCAGGTTCAGTGAACAACTCCGTCTCAAAAAAATGGGATGGAGAATGATTAAAAAGTGATAGCCGACTTTTACCTCCGGCATTCACATGCACATGCACACATGTGCACCCCCCCCCACATGTAGACATGCAAGAAAAAAACCCAAGCACATTATTTTACACATAAGAACTGGCAACATGATCGCAGCAGGTCAGTCACACATCTTTCATTCTTGCTGATCTGTAACAACCTATGTATTTATGGAGACATATGAACACCACACAATCACACTGTCACCCACACTTATATATCAAGTTATCATCTTCTGTTCTGTTATCATCAGTGGAAAATATTCCATGCTGGAAAATTGTGGTATCAAGGCCAAGGGAATGGAATAAAGTAGCTGCTTCATCTGTAGGGGAGCTGCGTAGAGGGAGGAGGCCACAGCATCTTTTTCCAAGCAGACGTCCTGAGGCACATGGAACCACATGACACAATTAACAAGTTCTGGAGTTTTTTTGTTTTTTAATTTTTAAAAAAAATTTATTACTTTTATTTTATGTGTATGCGTGTATTGCCTGCATGTAGGTAAGTGCACCCGTGTCGTGCAATGCCCTCAGAGGTCAGAAGAGGTTGTTGGATTCCCTGGAACTGGAGTTACAGACAGTTGTTAGCTGCCATGTGGGTGGGTGCTGGGATTCAAACCCGTGTCTTCTGCAAGAACAACCAGTGTTCTTAACTGCTGAGCTATCTCTCCACCCCCAACAAGTTCTGTTTCTTCACACTCATGGAAACTTCAGGCCATGGCCTGATGGGCTCTCTGTTCTCACACTGAGAGGAGGGTGCCCGCTGGCATCTGAGTTTCATGTCTAGCCACCCTCTTGCTCCCCTGTGCATGCCAGTTGCTGGCTTTGTTACTGGTCTGGAGGGAGGCTCACAGACGCCCTACCTGCTCTACCTGCCATCAAAAGTCAATGAGACACACTGAGAGAGGATGCAGCACGCTCTGCTCTGCCAGCAGCCAGGATATAAGAAAAAGCTCCCAAAGCCTCAGGCATTATTCATCTGAAATGGATCCAGCCCACAGTTCTGCAGTTGACTGTCCTACAAAGACACTGGAATTGGACACTGGTCTGTAATCAACTCATGGAGATTCAAGATATCACTTTCCTTTGTGATTGGGGAAAAGGCTGTCAGTCTCCACAGAATGCAGACTGCTGGTGTTAAAAGGGGAGGTACATCATGGAAACAGTCATAGAGGCACTAGCTCTGCAGAAGGAACTCCAGACTCAGGGAACTGTGTAGCTAAAGGGCACTTGTCCTCTCCAGTGGCTTCAATATGCTCTTGCTCCTAAACCTCAGTTTCTTCATAAGTTAAGTTGTAGCCTCAGAAGGATGCTTGGAGTTGAAGTGACATGGTAAATATGAAAGTCATTTATATAAATATCGGCCAATAAAACACTCTACATCTACAAATTGACAGAGGTAATTTCTTATTTCACAATAATCAAAAGAGGTCCAGCTTTCCTGAAAGCACAGAGGAGCACACAGTGTAGATGTAGCCAGTATTTAATTCCACAGCCTCCTGAAGGCAAAGTAAGAACCACATGAATTTATGCCTTGAAGGACCATTCCTCACAAGGCAGTGGGCAGCGAGCCACCAGCCTTGAGTCCAGGGTCTCCCCAGGGCACCAAGCCATAGGGACATTCTCTGTGGCTAGAGGCCAGGAATGGCCATGTGGGCAGTTGGTTTTGATCTTCCTTCTTCTACTGGAACTCTAGCTGATCACTGACCACAGTAACAGCACCTCTGCCACACAGGTCAGTGATGGGCATGCTCAGCCCCTCCTGTGGCTCTTCATGGGACAAACACTTCCACAGCCCCATGATTTAGCAAAAGTGCCTGGCTGAAGCTCCACGGCACTCTTTTTACAGACATACCACCACAGACACTCTGCAGAACCTCTGTAAACTTATTTAATAAATTAGTACTTTTCATGCACCCTGAGCTGTTATTTAAGCAAAAACAATTATAAATCCCCAATTATGTCTTGCAGGCTTCCACTTCAGTTTGCATAAACCTAGTGTCAGCTGAGGTCCAGGTCCCTACCTCATCTCCAAGGGCCTTCGTTCCTGGATTTGACTGGTACAGAGGTCAGGCTGTGTGTACTTTTCCTCTGAAGCTCAGCTACTTGGTACTGAGATAAGGCACTGACCCCCCTAATGGAGGGATGAAACCCCCAGGTGCTCACTCTTCATGTTGAGATCCTGCCAGGAGGTGAGGTAAAGGGTGGGCAGGTGACTCTACCAATTCCTGGCCCTTCCTCCTGGTGGCCTGAGCCAAGAGTTCAGGCTACTCTCCTCGAAGTATGTTGACTTAATTCTGTTGGTTCCTGCTCAAGGGTTTCCTGGCATGAAGGGGCCTGCGATTCATGCACAACCTCCTTGAAAGTTTCCTTTATCAGAAAACAAGGAGGCCTTGGGGCTTCCATTCCCCCAGGGAGAAAGATTCAAGAAAAAGCCTCTCAGAATCACTGTAGGCCTGGGATGACTGAAGCACAGGGGAAGGGGTGGGGATGGAAACCACTGCTCTCCTGTCTCTCCAAACCCTCAGCAAATCCCCTCAGAGCTGGCTTCCCAGGGAGCTCTGTGGGGCAGCTCTGCACAGGTGTCAGGTACAGCTGGGACAGGACCTCCTATATCTGCCCTCTGCCACATTCCCTGAAGATCCTGTCCCTCCGAGGCCCAGATAACTGGGAAGCCTTTATTTATTTTTTTAAAAGGTTCTGGGTACCACAACAGTAACAGAATTGTGATGTTTTTGGGAACTTTGTTTTTTACTTAAAAAAAAAATGGAATATACTGGATGTCTCTACAATTTTGTTCAGATGACTGCAGAATCTGGAAACACAGTTGCTACTGATACCTAACACACTGCTACTATTGGTCTTTTTATACATTTACACACACACACACACACACACACTTATACAATATAGAATTTTTGGAAACCTTATCTGTGTTGTCAACTTTGGAAAAAAGTCTCAGTTTACTGTGTTGAGTTGGCAGTGTACAGAAATTAACAGCCACGCTGGTTTAGAAATGTTAATTTTTTTCCATTTGTACAGGGATAATGCACTGTATTAAATATGCATGCTCTTCTCTACAAGTCTGATCACAGAAAAACAGTATTCTCTAAATAATGAAAAACAAAGCACACAATTCCAGTCCTCCACATGCTTCAGTGCACAGATGGATTTTTTTAAAGAAATTTTTCTGGGGTAAAATTTTTTTTTCCTTCCAAGCACACATGGCACATGCACATGCGCACGCGCGCACGCACACATACACACACGGTGCATGCACACTCACACAAAATACACACTGGTGGGCTGGTGAAGTGTCTATCAGCTCAGAAATCACCTCAGAGAGAGCTACGCTCGCACCCAGACTTGTGAACACCCAGACTGGGAGGCATGCTTCTGCACACGTTCTCCTCTTTGGTTTGTTCCTTTTGGTTTGTTTCCTTCATTTTCAAGCCTGTGCCACTGTGGGGAACGCCTATGTGGTAGGTTTGGCTTATGGGCATTTTACTCACCCATGTTGTTTTTTTACATTAAAATTACTATAAACTTTTTAACATTGCTGTTACAAATTACACCCGTAAAAAAGGTCTTGAGAAGTCAAGCTTTGTGTCACAAAATCATCTCAACACAAGATTCTGCATTCATAAAGGATTTAGCAGATCTCACAGGGCTACACATAGGATACCGCTTATGACATAAGTAGGTCCCCAGAGAGCACTGTACTGCAGGGCACCCACATGTGGACCATGGAGATTTATTTCCTGGGATCCACATGTGACTTCCATAAGTCTGACACAGAGCTACATGCCAGAACATAAGGGTGTGAATTCATATCTGCCACTCAGGTCTGTACCTCAGCATATACTCAGCACACATGTGACACATACATACAGTGAACACATACAGCACACTCTCACAGTAAACACTATAGGATACACTGTATACACACAGCACACACATGTGGCATGCACACACAGTGTGCATACAGTATACTCACAGGTAAGTGAATACACACAGCATACATATAACTCACATGGAAGTGAACATACATGGTGAACACTGCATAAACATAGTACACACATGTGGCATGCAAACACAGTGGACACACAGCAAACACGTTAACTCACATGGAAGTGAACACATACAGCATATACATGACACACATTTATGTACCATGCACACATATGCCACCTGGGTCTGTACCTCAGCATATATCCAGCACACATGTGGCACACATGCAAAGTAAACACACATAGCACACTCCCAGTGAACACACAGAGTACATACTGCATACACATGACACACACGTGTGGCAATTACACACAGTGAACACACAGCACAACCACAGAATGAATACACACAGCACATGGATACATACATGTGGTACAATCATGGTAGACATACATAGCATGCATGCAATGAACACACTGCACACTCAGTGAACATACATGGTGAATACACACAGCACACTCATATAGTGTATGCACGCATCACACACACAATGAACATTCAGTATCACACTACATGTAAACACAACCAGCATACACACAGCACACTAACATGGTGCACAGGAATACACAGTGAACACATGGTGCATGCATAGCACACATTCCACATTTACACAGTGAACTCACAGGGATCACACACTGTGAACACACAGCAATATACAGAGTACACACAATATACACACAGTATGCATGCATTTTCAAACATGTCTGTTCATGAGGGGTGTCTCCATCCTCTGGAAAGCCACCTTTTACTCTCTTACTCAAAGCTATGAATCCTCCCTCCCTCCCTTCAGACATCCCAGGTTTCTCCCCACATCAACTGCACCTCTGCATTTCCATGTCCTTCTGATGAAAAACCACGGAGATTCCGCTGCACTTGCACCCACCTAACTGACAAGCTCCTCCCTTTGTTCTGCCTCTCACTCTGCAAAGAGTGGCAGGCCTAGTTTTTCACAGGGACAGGTGCTATGGTTTCTACTTTATACTCTTGCCAGGGCAGCAGGCACACAGCCAGACAGCACATGGGTAAGGGGCAGCAGTGAGATGCCTTGGGCTTCAGTCTGACCCTCTACTGAGGTGTGACTAAAGAGAAATGACAACTGTGCCGGGCACCGTGGCAGGCCTGTGCGGCGGATGGAGGATGAGGCCCTGACAACACATCTGACATCGTTATAGGAGTGGAGTGCTGTTTCAGTGGCACAGGGACAGTTGCACAGGAGCACTGAGGCTGCACGGAAGGCAGGGACACCCTAGGACAGCTGCCCAGGAGCACCAAGGCCGCACAGAAGGCACCTTCCCCTGTGGCAACACTACCTTGGAGGAGACGATTCTGTTGTCAGGGTATCTCTGTGGAATGTACGCCTCTGCACCCGGAGGCGGCTCCTTGTGTCCCACGTAGATGGTCCGACTGTCCACCCAGTTTTCTTCTCCTGCACACTGAGGAGAGAAAAGCAGCATCACCCTGTGCTTTGAGCCTGTAGTGCATGTTATCCCACAGTTCCCTTCCAGAGAACAGAGCCCATCCTGCTGACACAGAGGGCCATGGCCTGAACATTCATTCTGCTCATGTCGAAGGCCACGTGGGGCTCCCCAGCTCCCTCCCACAGCCTGAGTGACTGAATGGCTTAGTCCCACAAGTAAGGGGGCTTCAGTTCTCTAGCCAACTCCCTGGGAAGACACTGGACACTGGGAGCATCTGTGCTGAGGGAGAAGCCTAGAATGCTATAATGCTGGCTGATGATAAAAGCAGCATGAGGCAGGGGGATTGTGCATTTACAATAGTGGCAAGGGGCAAAAAACACATGGTTAGGTGCCAGGCCCAGAAGACCAGGAGGTCCTGAGATGTGCCTGCCTTCTGGATGTCCTTTGCTACTTGGGAGAATGCTCCCTGGTCAAGGCCAGCAGAGGCATGGTGCGTAGCCTAGCACCCATAACTCTGCCCCAGATGTGCATCCTCCCTGGCTCTCTGATCCTTTTACACAACCAGCCCCTCTGTTCATGTGCTTGCTTCCTGGGGGTCATGAAGTCCATCCCACTGGGTCCCTAGCACACTATGCTGCAAGTGCATAAATGCCGCATGTGCCACGGTGGGTATACCATTTCATCACTGAGCATGCCTCCCCCTACACTTTCCTCACTAGGGCCCATCTTTGTGAGCAGTCTGGATAACCAGACTGAACTGTAGCCATGTCCCCAGGAGCCTGGCAGAAGATAAACTCACTGACACAGAAGCCAAGCATCTCATTCCCCAGGGCAGATGCTACAACACCACTCCCAGGGCACTGACTGGTCTCGACCTACAATGAGGCAAGAGCACATTCCATACTACTGGGTGCTCTCGCAGAGGACCTGGGTTCAGTTCTCAGCACTCACATGGTGGCTATCAACCATCCTAAACTCCAGTTCCAGAAGATCCAGTGCCCTCTTCTGGCCTCTGTGGACACTGTCCTCATGGGTGTACTTGCATTCTTACAGACAAAACACTCATACACATAGAGTAAAAATAAAATCTTTAAAAAAGAGCCTCACACACAAGAGCTGTCAAGAAAGCCCCCTCCCCCTCTCTCCCAGAATGTAGCCACCCTGAAGCTTCATATCCTCACAGGGCCAGTACACTGTACTGAGAAGAGCACAAATACACAGACAGGAAGGCACCAACACCTCTCAGGGCCCAACGACACTCCTAGAAACCCTTACAATAAGCTCCAAAGGCAATGGTTGGACTTCAGGGGTAGCCGTGAGCCCCTACTGAGACTCTGAAGGCTGAAATCACCCTTCAGACTCATGGATACCCACTCAGAAGGGAGCTGTCATTTTCCCATCTACCTTCTAGGAAGAGGAAGGGTTTTGGGTGAAACGCTTATAAACTCATAAAAAAGGAGCACTGAAGACAATCTCTGTGGGCCACACAGATGCAGCCCGTGGGGTGTTTCAGCTTGTCCCCCTTGATTCTTCCCAATTCTCTTCTCACACCTGGGATAGGATGCTGCGTGAGAGGGTTTCATTTCCATGCTTGGTGTGACAGGTGCACAGCACTGTGCTTGGTGGCTGGGGAAGGCGCTAAGCTGCACTGCAGGGAGCTCTTCAGAGAAGGGTTAACCACAGGACAGCCTGGGAAGAGGCACTGAAGGCCGGAGATCTGCTCTTTGTGTGCTAACATACACAGTTAAATATTAATTCCTGCTCTTCCAGACCAAGGCCAGGAGCTGGAGCTGCTCCTGCAAATCATTTGACTGCCTGGGTCTTTAAATAGAACCTGGAAGCATTTGTCTGACAGATGCTAAAACTGGGACCGACCACCATGGAGGGTGGATCATAGCAAGAAATTAGCAAGAAGAGTGTCAAGGTTTGACCCCTAACCAGAACAAACAAACACTTACTAGCAATAATAAGAGTCTAGACTAGTCATGGGACCTTGCCCACATGACTAATTAATAAAGTACTAAAAGGAACAGATCAATAATTCTCAGAGGACAGCAGAGAGCACTTCTGGTGATGAGGCAAGGGATCTAGGCTCCATCCTGTGCAGTGTCTGAGCAGGTGGAGGAGAGTAACAAATCAGCGGAGAGGAACTCTGACACAGATCAGTGTGGAATCAGGTGAAGACTCTGGACTAGGAGACAGCAGGGTATAGACACAGCCCACAGAGGGTCAGTAAGCAATCGCAAGGAACCACCAGAGCTGCAGCCCAGGAAGCCAGGGGCGTACTGGCAGAGCAGCCTGTGGCTAGCCTGGGGAGCTCATGTGCTTAGAAGCTGGAACCCTGCACAGGTGTTACTGCATCAGGCCTGACTATACCTGCCTTGTGCAGCAGAGACCATGAGTTGGGGTCCTGCCCTGTAAGATGTGCCCACTGTCCACTGTTCCTAAGGACAGTCCACACTTCCACTCAGATTGTAGGAGGGAAAAATATTATAAAACAACTCAAAACTAGAACTCTGGAGTACAGAAAAAAATACCCAGATTTCACAAGTATTAACACTTTGCCATATTAGTGTCAGATGGATTTTTTAAGGAAATAAAATTAAGTAACAGATTTTTCAAAAAGCCATTTGAAGCATCTCCCTTTTAAAAACTGCAGGCAGTAGATGAGGCAAGGGGAGACTACAGTGACCTAACATGCCTTAAGGGACAGGGTATCCCTGGACACTTAACTCTGCCCAGCACGGTTATGTCAGGAATAGATTCCTACAGTCCACCCCCACCTAAGTGCACCAACTAGGGGAAGCTGTACCACAGCACCCATGCCTCCTGTCTCTCTTCAACACCCATCCAGAGACAACGAACAGATCAGGACCATAGTGATAAAGAAAACATTCGGGGAGACGGGCTGTCTGTGCACAGCACAGCCTCTGATGGTAACATGGTGCTCACTGCCTGGGGTGGGGAGGTCAAGGCTAGACGGCCTTTCCAGACACGTGGGTGCTGCCTGTCAGAAGCATGTCACTGCTCTCCTCAGTCCAAAAGCACATTCAATTTAGCATTCCCTTACATCACAGAAATATGTGCATTGTCTCTTTTCCTTTCAATTAATAGTACATTAGAATACGTGAAATAAATTCTTATACAATGTTCATTTGTATGTCTGCATTGTTCTTTTGGATTTTATCTTGTAATGTTTGGGGTGATTCATACTGTGAAATTATGATACCAAGAAAAGGCGCACACCATCCTGTAACTGAAATGGGAAGATCTGAGCCCTTCCTGAAGCACCCAGCAGACCCACAGTATAGCTCACATAAGCAGGACAAGGGATGTTCCAGCACAAATCCAGCTTAAGACCACTCCGACAGGTAGTTTAGCATCCTGCTACCATATTAAACAAACTGGAAGAGGGGAACGAAACTGGGTAGAGGCCTAATTTGTCATTTTTTTTTTGAGAAGTCCTGATCATGTCCTTTCATCATGTCACTGTGTCTCCATCTTGGTGGAAGCCTGAAGCTTTATGGAGTTCTGCCTGCAGTAGCACCAATCTCCCAGGCCTCTGGGGCCCTCTCCCAACCTTAGCTGCAGTGTTCTTGGTTCTGGGTGAGCCTCCCAGCTAACTCTGAACAATTTTCTTTTTGTTTGCTTGCTTGCTTATTTGTTGTTGAGACAAGAGTCTCACTATGTAGCCCTGGCCAGCCTGGAACTTGCTAAGTAGACCTAAGTTGGCCCTGAACTATCAGAGATCCACCTGCCTCTGCCTCCCCAGTGCTGGGATCGAGGGCATGCACCACCATGCCCGGCACTTGACTCTACTTCTTGTCACAGAGTGACATTAAAGATTGATTGCAAGGTTGCCCAAGGACAAGCACCCAGCTCTGCAGGTTCAGGTGTTGGGGGAACAGCTGATTTGTAGCTGACTCTAAGCAGTTCCTTCTAGCAGATTTGGTGAAGACTGGAGACAGTAAATTTCCTTCAAGCCTGCACCCTCCCAAAAGAAAGACACAGACAGAGATCTAAAATCCATGTTTGGTCAACGTCCCAATGCTGAATTCCTATGGAAAGGTGACTTAGCTTGGCTCTGTTTAATGAGACTGAACAGTCAAAAAACCAATTTCTCACCAATCTTTGGCCTGCTGAGAGATAACACAAGTGGTCCTGCTGACTTTCCTCTGCTGGCCTCAAGCCCAAGTCCACTCACAGCTGGAGTATTCCCAGCACCCAGGGACTGAGATCACTCGAGCAGGGCTGAAGAGGCTCTGTGAACGCTCTTCTGCAGGATGCAATGCTCTGAGATAGAGTGGGTACTTTATACACAAGCCCTCCCACGCTCTTATTCCAGAAGACTCATGAACAGCAGCAATTCTGAAGGTGGGTGTGGATCCTTGGCAAATCCTGCCAGGCTTGTTTCTTCCAGGAAAGAAGTTCTGGGCTGGTAAGCCCTCCACTCCACTGCCAGGATAGGGATATGCAAGCTGACCCGGCTGACCACTGAGGTCGGCTCTCTGGGGACAATGATGGCCTTGGCACCACACAGGCCTTCGCTGTGCGTACATAAGTCACTTTCCCTCAACCACAGGGAAACCGTGTCTGTGTGAACTCATGAACCCGCCTTGGGATTCTTTCTGTCGCCTCTGAGGGCAGGTTGTGGGCATGTGTCCTTCAGAGTCTTTTGAAGACACCATAAACCTGAATGAACAACACAGTGAAAACACTGAATTCAGTGGGTAGCATACTTTCTCAAAAATGTCAGCCTTTCAGGGTTGGCTGTGTGAACCCATCTGAAAATGGAAACCAGGAGGAGTGATTTTCCCCAAGCACTCAACATACAGATCTGGGACTAAGCAGAGACAAGTCTGCAGAGTGAAAAACTGAATTAGACGAAACATTAGGTCAGATCTCTATGTCCAAGCAAGTAGACACCATATATTCTTAGACTGCCAGTCCAAGCCACCCATCTGCAGACACAGCTCCCTCCAGTGAAGGGGAACCCAAGTGACAAATCAGCAATTCTGGTGTGTCTCTGGGGACATGCATGTACATACCTCATGCATGTACATACCTCAGCAGACCCCAGCCCACCTATGTGTGGCTACCAGGCCAATCTGACAGGAAGAAAGGGTGAGAGAGGGCCAGGCCTGACTTTACCCAGAAGCCTATGGTCTTCAGTCTGTGGCTTGAGGTAAGAAACACCTTAATGTGGCAGCCCAGCCTCTACAGGCCCTGCAGGGCTTGCCTTGGTCTCTCAGGCTGCTTTGTTTTTGCTATGGTGGTTTCTCATGAAATGAGGAACAGCCTGTGACTGGGAGACACCCTGTGCCCTCATGGGGGTGGGGAAGCTCAACTGTTTACTGCTTGTTTTGGGGAGAGGGGCATAGAACTTCCTTATGCTTGTTATCTGGAAGCCAACATTTCAGCCTTCCCTGAGAGTGTCTGGAGGGGTCAATAATCTCCCAGCAGCAGCAGCCTTTGTCTCTCCAGCTTTAACAGCAGAGCAAGACTTCCACAGCATCTCTGGGCATCTGTTGGGAAGGACAGCTTGCTGATCAGCTGGGCTTCAGTTTGAAGACATCTGCCTTCTACTTTTCAGAATGAGAAGGAAACAGTCACCGGCAATTGGAAAAAGGGAAGATCTCAGATCCACAGTCAAATGAAACATGCTCATGAAGGTTCCATTAGAAGACAAAAATCAAAATTGTCTGCATCCTGCTCACCAAAGCATTTCCCAGAAGCCTCTGACCCTCAGTGGAATTCCTGGCTGGTCCTGCCCTCTCCAGGGGCAGGGATGGTTCTTGATCCTCTTCAGAGACAAACAGGGTGATGTGCTGGCAAATACATCTACTACTTGCCCAATTTTCCTAGTGCACCCACCATGCAACTACAGGGAACAATCAGTTATGTATATCAGCATTTCAAGCTATTAACATCCCAAGGCTGAGCCCAAAGACCAGACAATCTGTCAAGTTTTAAATGGAGAGTGGTTTCAGCTAACTTTAAATCTCCAAACTATAGAGAGAAGCAACTGCCCCCCCACCCCACACACCCTGAGCAGAGTCCTGCACCCAGCTACATTGCTGTTCTGTTCACTGAACCTGAACCAGGTAAGAAGAGTTCCAGGAAGCAGGGGAAGTGGATGGGCCCCAGGGTAAAGGGTTTGCGAGGTCAGCCCTTTTCAGGACCCCCACCTAAGTAGAAGCCACACGCAAGGAAGGGGGCAGGGATCTGTTCTTTGTAGGGAATCGTTACACCCACATGAACCACACAGAGAGACTGGACCTGTGGACATCTGAGTCTAAGTGGACCATTACCCCAAGAGAGTGAATTGGGACAGGGTCTATCTACACTCTGGAAGGATCAACTCACATCAATGGACCAGGGTTCTACCCCCTGCATGGCAACAAATGCACACCAGTGTCTCAGTAACCAGGAGCTCACTCTTGTCACCTGCTGGACCCCAGGACTTAGGCAGGCAAGGCCAGCTGCTTGAGAAGAGAATTTATATGTGGGAGAGAATGACAAAGGGTCGGTCAAAGTACAGCAGTTTGACTGTGTGTCCTCTACTCTTGTAAGGCAGCTGGGTAAAGTAGGATTACATGAACATGAAGGGCGGACAATGACACACCCACTGTTGCACTCCTATTAAGGGGCCACCCAGGCACCAGCTAAATGGTTATAGTCTATGGCACTATCCTGGGCTTGGAGAACAAGCAGGAAGCCCACCTCAGCAGAACCTGGAGCAATGAGAAGTTCTTCGTGAGTCCTCAGAAGGGGAGGAAGGTGGCTGGACCAGCCCCACTCCCTAGGCCAGTACCCCATATGCTTTCTCAGAGCCACAGGTCCAGATTGCACAACTAGTAATGGATACAGGCAACATCTTCCAGGCATCACAGTGAAGTCATTCCCTAAAAAACAAAGGCAAGCCCTTGCTCTATGAAGGAATGGGCACCTGTAATAACTTATCGCAACTCAAAACAACAGAGCTTAAAGAGACATTTCTCCAAAGACCCACAGATGGCCAACAGACCCCTGGCGGAGGTACAGCCTGGTTAGCCCACAGGGAAATGCAAACAAAAGGCAGGAGCTCTATGGCTCCATGTACAGGAAGCTGGCAAAGCTGCAGAGACAGGATTCAGATGCCCAGGGTGGAGTGGGCATGGGGTGGGGTATGAGGATGGTAGGAGGGAAGTTCTTCTGTGGAGATGAAAGTACTGTAAGTTAGATTATCTTTACAGTTGCACAACTTAGCACATACTCAAGAGTCACTGAATTTACTCTTTAGGCAGGACACATCCATCTTGCCTCAACAAAGCTCCCCTATGGTCGGTGCCCAGGATTCTAAGCAAGGTCATGATTCTGCTTCTAAACAGGAGCAGTCTGATTTGTTGCCTGCAGGCTGCTGACATACCTTCACCTTGACTTATTAGAAGGTAACATTTTTAAAATTTAGTTTTTAATGAAGCATTTCACTGAATCCAGCAGGTATCCCAAGCAGATGCCTGAGACAGACACTGAAAGAAGTGAGGCCAGGTATTCAAAGGCTGCAGTCCAAGCTCTACCTGGATACAAGGCCAGCTGGGTGGTTCAAAGGCATGATCCTGTAGTCCTCTCTAAGCGCACACACGGAGCCCCTTGCTATCCTAAAGAGGTACAATACGAGTGTGGGAAACCCAAAATTCAACATAGAATGGTCAAGTCACAAAGCTCACATCTCCACAGCAGCCTCACCTTTACCAGTCATCAGCTGCCCCAGTCCAGTTAGAGTGAGATTAGAAGCAGACAGAGGCAAGCTTTAAATAATACACAGGAAATCAAACGGCCAGTGTTAGTCACCTAATGGAAGCTTCGAATTTCAGCTGAAACAAGCAAAGCCCACTAACTGAATTACACTGTGGGGACAGAACAAACATGTCACCAAGACTCAATTCCAGACTTGATCTTATAGAGGCCATTCCCCAAGGACAATGTTCAAATTTACAGGTATCCGATGACAGAGTCTTTGCTGTGGTGTCTACTTACGGCTGTAAATGGCAAAATTCCTTATTCAGTAGCAAGAAGACAAAAGCTCTTAGGTGTTTCCAAAGATAGGCATCCCAGCAACTCCTGTTCCCCTACAGTCAGTATGTGATGAAGCCCCCCACCCCATGCATATCCCAAAGCTCAGGCCAATGCTTGTGAATGCCTCTCCTTTGCACAGGGGTGGAAGGTGGGAGTGGGGTGGGGGGAGAATTGGTTTGTGTCTTTATGCTGGAGCTTGCTCAAGTACAGTAAGTAAAACACATTGTCCCTCTCATGGCAGCTTCTGGGAGGCTCAGCACCCTAGTCCAGACATCTCCCAGGATTTCCAGGTCTGGAAGTTCTCCGTGTGGGAATCTCTGACAAGCCTGTCCATGGCCCAGGGCTCTCAGGCTGTCCCTCTAGTTCTCTGCACCATTGCCTCTGTGGAAGCCCAGGATTGAAACCTTGCAAACTGCTCACCACACTCACCATCACTAATGTTCCCCTCTGGTTATCTGCAAGGCTCTAAGTGGTGTTCCCCTGCTGTGATCATTATTTCAAAGACAGAATCATTTAGGTTACAAAAGCACATTGATCATCTACCTGATAAGGAAATAGTCAACCTGGAAGCCATTAAACACTCACTGCCTAAGCCATAACTTCCTGGATCCAGAACTGAAATAGAAATTGCAACCACAAATGACTTTGGCTTACCCTGGGCCTGCCTCATCGAGGACAGCAGCAAGAGGAGCTACGCTTCTGGGGCTCAGTACTAGAGGTGTCAGGGGCAAACAGGTAGGTGGGGAAGAGTCAGCAACAGTAGAAACTGCACAGCATGGGGAGCATGTGGAGACTGGAGTGATTTTCAAGCACTAGCCCAGCTCCAGGGAAACACGGCTAGGCCAAGATAATTGTCCACTTCTGAGATTCACTCATATGCCGACACAGGATTTCTAACTATTGTGTGTGCCAGGTGGCCACAGCTTCCCTAGAAGATGCTGAGCATGTAAAGATGGCAGGGAGGGGACAGGCTGCCCCAGGTTGTATCTCAGCCTCTTTGGTGGCCTTAAGTGACTTATAATAAAGTACAGCATGTTTGATCACTGTATCTACAGAAACAGGACAGAACTACCATCATTACGAGCCACGGATGGTTTAATAGTCACTGCAGGCCTAGTATGTAGAAACCAGCAGGTACGTTCTCACCATGCAGGGAATGGTGCCATGGCCTCTGTGTCTCCCAGCCTCGGAACAGGGATGGAGTTGGAGCCCAGCAGATTGGTGCTGGGGATACCCCTGCCTGGTAGCCAGCAACACAGATCAATACACTGTTAGGCATAAATAGTGGTATTGCTTGATGGGGGAAGGAAGGCCCACAGCAGAGGACTAGGAGTTGCTAACATCCCCACCTGCCCTGCTTACAAGCCTACACTCCAAACTATATACCCCCACCCACATGCCACTCAACATGAGACACACAGACCCTGGTGTCCCCAGTTACTAAAATTACATCCTTATTCCAATCACTTCTTAACAGCAAAGCATGGATGAAATCAGTGGAACCCAAAACAGAGAGAGAAAGAGAAAAGGCCTGGTGTGTAGGAGGAGACCAAGAGCACCAAGAGCAGTGAACAGTCAAGCACAGGACAGATGCCCACACAATGGGCAACCAGCCCCAAATCTTCTCAAACCACACCAAAAACTGTCACCAGAAACCAGGCACAAAACCCAAGTGACTTCTATATTTATCTTCTACAACGGATTCCCTCTTTCTAAAGACGAATGAGCCAGAAAACTTAGCAAACGTATCCAAATTCACAAACAAAAACATAAGTATACACGTGAGTCTTAAAGCTGAAATTATATACCATTCAACTGCATTGTAGGCATATTTGCAAAATACTGAATATATATCTAATGAAGACAAGTACAAGGTTGAGTCAGTAATTATGAAACACTGTTTAGTAAAAATACTGACAAATTGGAGCACACACACACACACACCCCAACTTCAGAAATCACAGTTCAGCTGACTATAGCTCAGAAATAAAAAACAAAACCCTGAGATTCCACCTTGTGCTGGGGGGCGCATAGGGAGGGGAGAAAGGCTCCATCAGAGCTGTGCTGAGACTCAGTGGCCACACTGTGGGCTGCAAGCCAGGTTGAGCAGACGCTTTTGCCAGATACACGCAGCTCCTATCATTGGGCCCTGTAAGAGCTATAGGGAAACTCCTCCTTGGGGCTAACAGGATGGATGGAGGTGGGGAAGGTAATCCCCCAAACAAACTGTGCTGGGACAAGTCTTCAGAGGAAAGAAACTGCACAGCAGATCTGAGCAGAGAAGGGGCTGCCCTGCAGAGTAAAGACCTGGAAGGCTGAGAAAGGCCCTGGCTAACTCTATTGACCTCCACACTCGTGTAGGACCATCTCAAGCTGTGTGCTCTAAGGATGTCAGAAGGATACCAACAAAAACTCCCCCTGATCCTGATCACCTCTACAGAGGGAGCCCTGTCCACCTCTAAATTCAGGTCCCAGTGTCCTGACATGTAGTCTTGGTGTGCCTACAGCTGGGTCATTGTGCATCTGATGATGCCTCATGTGCACGTGGCTTAATCCTCCCCTCCTTTAGAAAACACAGCTAAGTCTGACCCTATACCCTAGGACAGGAGAGACGCTCTCACTCTAACCTAACAGCTATTTTTACTTTCTTCTCCCCATCTTAACTATGGATCTATAACTAGGAGGCAACTGATTGGAAAGTCCTGTCTACTTTCCCACACACACCCACCTCCCAGGTTTAAGTGGGAATTCAGATGGGGTGGGATGCCCACTGATACCCCTGGGGTATGGAAGGAAGGACAGGCTCATGGACTAACCCTTCCATGGAGGATCCACCCCAGAGCAAAGTGCCTTCTCGGTAGGTGCTAACTGCTCCTCACATCTCTATGAGGTCTGCTTTTGGTAAAATCACCAACCAAGGAAGAATCTTTCTGAATAATGCTTGTGGGACATGACATTTTTTACTGGAGGCTCTTGATGAAGGAGATGGTGGTGGAGGTTCTAGTCTTCCAGGGAAACTGCAAATTCAAGAGCCCAAGACAAAGGCTGAGATGGTGGACACACATACTGGAACACCCATACACAGAACACACACATATACACACACAGTCATGTATAGGACACATGCATGCACACACACATGGCCACTTAACAGTAGTCAGAGAGAAGGCTTAAAATAACTCTCTGTGGCTGGTTCCTGAGAAACACTAATTTCTAGTCCAGGGTTCTGACAGACTTCTAAATTTGTGGCACTGCTTTTCACAACACAGGCCTAGAGGAGAAAAGCAAAGAGTACCCCAGTCTTTTATTATGAAGCAGGACAGAAGGAGAAATGCTCTCTTCAGAATAAGAAAGTCATCCACACATCTTCAAGTCAATTACAAAGACATGACTGGACAGGACCTTGGGAACTCTGTGGTTGGGAAAATAGCTGTAACAGGCTTTCAATGACATCTTGAAAGATTGATCCAAAATTAGAGATGGCAGAACTTCGGTGACTGTGGGACACCTAGCCTTACAGCCTCCCACCAGGCCAGCCTATGGCTCTCCTCACTACACACTTGTCTTTGAGAATTCAGAGCTATCTCCTGTCTATAAGCCCATGTCATTGGCTCACTCATCTCTCAGTCACACTGCGCTAGCTCCTTAGGGCAGCTCGTGAAACTGAGTCAGATCCAGCTACTTCACGCTTGCATGAAGCCTGGTACGTAGGAGACCCAGGGTGGTACCACAGGGTGGAAACCACAGCCCAGTTAAGCAAACACACACACTTAAAATCCCTTCCCAAACTTACATGGTGAGACAGACCTGGTATGATAGCCAAGAAAGCCGGAGCTCAGGAAGGAGAGAGTGTTCTCAGGGAAAATCTGCACTGGAGTCTCACCTGCTGACCCCAGGCTTGGACAGCTGTATGCATATAAAGATCCACCCTGGACCTGAATTCTTGCTAAGAAAATAAGAACGTGTGAAGCACCCTCAATGGTTATTTGCACTGACAGCATGGTGCTTGGGATTGCTGAAGGTCATCTCATACATTTGCTATAAATGAAACTGTGGGGTAAGAAGTGGTGGTTCACTCAGCAGGGAAGGCCCCACGGCCGCCAAAGTCCCTCACAGATACCATAGCTGCTGCTGGCTAACAGTGAGAGCCCTCTAGACCCTCTCCAAAGGACTTGCTCATGGTTACATGCCCTCCTCATGGGGCCCACTCCTTTGAAACATCTACGGGGTATCTGAAAGGTGGGTCCCTTTGCCTCAGTTTGGATCTCTGCCCAATGTCCTCCTCACTTCCCAGAGAATGTTCCTAAGCACTACAACTTTCCTGCACAGGAACATTTGTTCTTTCTGTCCCCACACATCCAGATTCAAGCCTTCAGTGCAATAAAGAAGGCAGGTAGGAGGCAAAGTCCTGGAGTGGTCTGCCTGCCCCCAGGGAGAAAGGAAATGCCTGTGTGCTATCATCCTCACAGACACACACTGGAGAAGCACACATCCTTAAGGCTTTGACTTGAAAGCGTGTTGCCAAGGCAGCCAGCAATGTAGATGCTACAGCAATGGTTCAGATTCCATCCCTCTGGACACTGCCCTGTGGGAAAGGACAGCTAGTAAAAGACAGTCCCCCACAAGCTGCCAGGAGGGCCTCACAGCAACAGTGCCCTCCCTCTAAGGAGACCTGAAAGGTACTCAATGGGAAGACTCTGAATAGAAGGGACTGGTGTGCCCACTGCTGCCCTCCTGAGCAGCATATATATCAGAAGACCCCATCAGTGTCTACAAACCCTGACAGAGCAACCCTAAAGCCCACATCATTCATGGCTATGCACCACCTTCCACTTGGGAAGGTCTTGCTGTCATGGAAAGGTCCTGGCAGCCACAGTTCAATTTGGTGGAAGTGGTGGGAGTTGGGGTGGGGGTGGGGTGTGTTTGCATTTCACATGCACTCATACTCTTTAAACAGGGTAACAGCTGTTCCTGACTTGCTAAGCTTACCCTCCAGGAAGGGAGCGCTCTCCACCAGTCTCGGTGTTCTTATGGGGCTGGAATCTGGCAGTGGCCAGGTGAGCTGTTTACCTGGGTCTGTTCTGAAGTGAGTACATGTTTTAGAACAAGCAATTCTTTGCTCTCAAAGCCAATGAATCACCATGAAAATCTAATAAAGCATTTCTTTACTGTGAAAATATGGTAAAATGTTTCTTCCTGTGTTTGAAGTCACTTAAGAAATTTCAGCATTTTCCTCTTCAGTCTCCGGGCTATTTTTTAATCTTGACTCTGTTACACAAGCACACTCTGAGGAATGCCAATCAGACAGAGAAGAAGCCAAACAGGGTGCATGAAGGGAAATGAAAAGGGGGAAGACAGAGGAGACATTCCAGTTTGCCTGCAGTCCTGGGCCAGGACAACCAGAGACCATAGCATAGGACTATCATGGCCCAACACAATGTCCCAAGGTAACTGGGGATCTCCTGGCAGCCCACTCTTTCAGGCTGCCCTCTTCTACAAAGGTGGTACCACCTCTTGTGTTGGACTGTTTGTGTGGCTCTGTGACCAGCTCTGCCAGTGAGTTCCAGGCCAGTGGGAGAAGCAGGCAATTGTCAGACATACTTGAGAGGCAAGAAACATAGACCTCATACACAAAAAGGGCTAAAAAAGTAGGCAAGTGTGTCCATGGTTTCCATTTAAACCTCCTCCAGGACTGGAAGACTGCTCCCCCAACACTCAACTCTGCCTGGTCCCTCTGGTGACTGACAAGGTAGTATCTGGGCTAAGAGTTGCCTGAGGTGGAAAACTAGATAAGGTAGTGACAGGTCTCTCCCTTCCAAGGAGGGTGCTGGAATCTCTTAGCTGACAGATCCCCCAGTTCACATGGAGCTACCTGGCCAGGGTAGCTGGAAACAGTGGGCTTAAAAGGAACTGTGCTTCCAGGACAAGGTCATGTAAGCTAGAACACACAAACAGGGTGGGGAAGAGCTGCACCGCCACATCAAGGTGACCTCCTCACTACAGCTGTCCCCAGTAGCTGTGTGGGTGAGGAGACAGCAGGTAGGACTGCCTCAGAGACGAGGCTGGAGTCATAGATCCATCCACTTCCTTCATATACGGAGAGGCTGGGTTAGGGCACATCTGTCCTGATGCTGAGGCCACCTTGGAACTAGAAATCAATCAGTAACTCTGCCAGAAGCCTAGAGTAGACAAGGGACAGAGCTGAGGCTATACCTGCAGGGTAGAGATAGGTGACGCTGGTGCCACTGGCTAGAGAAGGTCAGCAACAGTATCAGAAGAGGTGGCCATGGTGAGTCTTGCCTGTCTTATCTAGTTCACACCAGATGAGTCATTCCTCATCCATCCCCACTCACACATCTAACAGGCCCAACTCTTCAGGAGGACACTGACCACAGGGTGCATGTGACCCAGTTAGGGCTGAGAAGTGGTCAGGGTTGAGGTCAGTGGAGGTACAGCATCCAGGGAGACCCAGCCCTTGCTAGAAACTCTTTCAGGAGTGCACACTGCATCAAAACAGCAAGACACAGCCATAACCTGTGAGTTCTCCCCACTCCTGACCTTGTGTCCCAACAGTTTGCTAGTTAGAGATCCTGATGTCACAGGTGGGCCATGTGTCACCTATGACTGGCTTCTCTCTCTCTATGAGTTGATTCTGTAGCTTTGTCAGGCTCCGCATAGAACAGGGTCCCTGTCACCTGCCACAGGGGAACAGCTGCCCCATCTGAAGGGCAGAGGGATGCTGGAAGTAGGAATGGGTGGCCTTCCAAGGAAGCAGCTAGGCAAGGACACCACATGCAAACATTCCTGGGAACTCTTGACACTGGTAACTTTCAACACGGACCTGAGGCTGTGTCCATTTCCCATGTGCTTCAGACACACAGAAGCAGGAGGAAGCCAGGTTAAGCCTTGGGAGTTAAGATGGCCTAAAATACATCTCGAGGAAGGTAGCAGGCAAGTGGTGCATCTGGCATCCAGGCTATTAGGTATACTCAGAGGAGGGTGGCTCACAGCCACACCCCAGAAGGGTCTGTTCCTGGGCCTCAGTAACCCTTGCCAACCCCCCACCAGCAACATCAGACCATCAGAAACAGGAACCTTATGGCTGGTATAGCTGTGTCCCTGGGAACACAGCACATGTGACAAGCAGCTGAATTTGACTTCCAGTTCACATGTGGACTTGTGTCATAGGCTCAGACAACCCTAAGTGGGGATGACTGCTGGGTATATAACACTGCAAGATGCCAAAAGTCCCTGTCCTGCCATTAAATGCCAACTATTCTGATGCCCAAGATGTCCTGGGCACCAGTGCCCCCTAGGTAGGGCTGTCCTGCCTCCTAGTAACGGACCATTAGCAATTGACTCTCAGCTCCCAATACAGGTCCACAACGTAGACAGAGAGCAGTCCCTGCTAAGTGTCTTCAGAGTTGATTAGCATTCCTGCCCGCATCTCTCCTTCTAGAATACCACAGTGAGTGGGGGTGAGTGAAATGAAAAACGGCCATGATCCCTCCATCCTTGGTGCTTACAGACGTCCTGCCACAGGGGTGAGGACCTGGAGGATCTGGAAGATCCAAAGGATCCAGGCTATGAGGAAAGAGATGCATCCCAGCAGGACAGGTCCAGGCGGCAAAGAGGCCTATGAAGCTGTCTCTATGGAAACAGCAAGCATGGATAATTTAAGGCTTCAGTCTTTGTGGGGAGGGCTGGCCATTCCTATGTGAATACACACTTGTAATGGAAACAGCAACTAGGAAGGGTTTTAACTAAAGCACCAAACAGGATCACAAGATCAGATTCATTCCCAATGCACTTTTCTCCTACCATTTCTAATAATAACTGAAGGGTTTTCACACCTGACACAATTCCCAGCCTGGGAACAGAGATATGGGGGTGGCAGGAGCTCCATTCTGTTTGCCACATCCCTGGGCCCTGGCACAGACTTAGATAGATCTGCACGTGCTGCTCCATCTGGCTCAGGTGTCTGAATTAAAGGCAGTCTTTCACCTTGGAGGATGTGGGACTAGATTTGGAAGGACGAGGCTCATGGACTTGGGAAACAAACAGGATTCCAGCAGAGACAAGCAGGTTTATAGATCTTAGCTGCCAATCCCACTGTTATGAATTTCATTCTTGTTTGACACCTATTCCCCCAAGGGAGTGACTGGCCACTATCCTTCAGAGCCTGCCTGACCCAGGAACAGCAGGAGGACTCGTCCCCAGGGAGGCTGCAGGTCTCAGGGTCTGAGCCACATCACCCTTCTGGAACGTCTGTTACGAATTAAAGGATTTTTTTTTCTAATTCTGTGAAGTATGTCTTGGAGATTCTGATTGGGATTGCATTGAATCTATATATTGCTTTTGGTAGGATGGTCATTTTCACAATATTAATTCTTCCAATCCATGAGCATGGGAGGTCCTTCCATCTCCTGGTGTCTTCCTCAATCTCTTTCTTTAAAGATTTAAAATTTTTGCTAAAGAGATCTTTGATGTCTTTGGTCAAGTTTAGTCTAAGAATTTTTTTTTTTCAACTATCGTGAATGGGAGCATTTCCCTGTACTTTCTCCTTTCTTCACCTGCCTGTTATTGGCATATAGAAAGGCTACTGATTGTTTGTAGGCTGATTTTATAACCTGCTACTATACTGAAAGTGTTGATCAGTTCTAGGAGTTTTCTGGTGGAACCTTTGGGACCTCTTAGGTATAGTATCATATTGTCTGGCAAAAGGGATAATCTGCCCTCTTCTTTTCCAATTAGAACTCCTTTAATTTCCTTCTCCTGTCTTATTGCTCTAGCAAGAGTTTCAAGCACTATATTGAAAAGGAGTAGAGATAGTAGACAGCCTTGTCTGAATTTTAATGGGAATGCTTCCAGTTTTTTTCCATTTAGAATGATGTTGGCTGTGGGTTTGTTGTATATAGCTTTAATTATGTTGAAATATGTTCCCTCCAGTCCAATTTTCTTTAGAACTTTTATCATGAATGCATGCTGAATTTTGTCAAAAGCCTTTTCTGCAACTATTGAGATGACTGTGGTTTTTATCTTTGATTGATGACGTTTACTGACTTGCATATATTGAACCATCCCTACAGCTCTGGAATAAAGCCTGCTTGATCATGGTGAATGACCTTTTTGATGTGCTGTATGTGGTTTTCAAGTATTTTGTTGAGAACCCAGATAGTCAAAGCAACCCCAAGTACAAAGAGCACTGCTGGGGAGATTACTATACCAGATCTCAAAGTATACTACAGAGCTTTAGGCTTAAAAACAGCATGGTACAGGCACAAAAACAGACACATAGATCAATGGAACATCATTGAAGAACCAAACCTGAGTACACGCAATTTCAGCCACCTAATATTTGACAAAGGTGCCAAGAACACACAATGGAGGAAAGACAGCATCTTCAACAAATGGTGCTGGCAAAACTGGATCTCCACCTGTAGAAGAATGAAACTAGATCCTTATCTTTCATCTTGTACAAAAGTCAACTTTAAATGGATCAAAGACCCAACGTGAAACAGGAAACCCTGAAACTATTAGAAGATATTGGCAGTAACCTACAAGTTATAGGTGTGGGAAAGGATCTTCTAAATTGGACAGCAGTTGCTCAGGAATTAAGGTCAACAATCAACACGTAGAACCTCATTAAACAAAAAGCTTCTGTACAGCAAAAGAAACAAAACAGTGAAGAGTGGGAAAAAATTTTGACCAGTTTCATGTCTGACAGAGGTTTAACATCCAGAATATATAAAGAACTCAAAAAACAAAGAAGCAAGAAAGCAAATGACCCAATTGAAGATGGGCTAAAGATCTAAACAGAGAGTTTTCAAAGGAAGAAATAAAGATGGCTAAGAAACATCTTTAAAAGTGTTCAACATCAGCCAGGTGTGGTGGCACATGCCTTTAATCCCAGCACTTGGGAGGCAGATGCAGGCGCACCTCTGTGAATTCAAGGCCAGCCTGGTTATCACAGTGAAAGATTTATCGTCCTCTTTTTTTTTTTTTTTTTTTTAAAAAAAAAAAAAAAAAAAAAAAAAAAAAAAAAAAAAGTTCAACTTCCTTAGTAATTAGGGAAATGCAAATTAAAACCACCTTAAGTTTTCACCTTATCCCAGTCAGAATGGCTAGGATCAAGAGAACACATGATACCAAATGCTGGTGAGGATGTAGAGAAAGGGGAACACTCATTCACTGCTGGTGGGATTGCAAACTCATGCAACCCCTATGGAAAACAGTATGGAGAACTCTTAAAAAACTAAAAATGAACCTACCATATGACTCGGTTATACCAAGCCTTAGCATATACCGAAAGGACTCATCCCATTGTAGAGACACTTGTACAACCATGTTTGGTGCTGCTCTTTTCACAATAGCTGAGAGATGAAAGCAACCTAAGTGCCCCTCAACTGACAAGTGGTTAACAAAAATGTGGTGCATTTACACAATGGTGTTCTGTTCAGCAGTAAAGAAAGAGGAAATAATGAAATCTGGAGGTAAATGGATGGATCTAGAAACTGTTACACCAAGTGAAGTAACACAGACTCAGAAAAGAAAAAAAAAAAAAAAGATGTATGTTCTCCCTCATTTGTGGATCCTACCACCAAATCCTTTTAAGTGGGTGCATATCCTGATACAACTGCAGGGACCAAGGATATGAAAAGGAAACAGGGAGGTAAAGGGAAAGAAGGAACCAAAGAGAGAATAATAGAAGGATAGAGGTGTTAGTAAGGGAGAAATATGTAAAAAGGGAATAAAGGGGAGAGGGGAGGGGGGCTATACAAAGAACTATGGGAATAAAAGGGAAAAATAATTCTCCAGATACACTTAAAAAAAAAAAAAGCCTTAAACACAGAAGGAACCCTATGGTAATGGGAAAAAGCCCAGAAGTAATACAGTTGTTAAATGAAAATCCCAGTGCCAGAGGTGGGTTACCCCCTGCCATGAGCTGTTGGTCTGAAGGGCCCTGGAGGTCCCCAAAACAATAAAGGCCATTGCCAATAATGTTGGTTGTACACCAGAAGTGGACAGAGGGACCCTATTGCTGAAGACACTGAAGACGTGAGCACAGGAGAGGGAGAAATCAAGCTTGGACTAAGCTGGAAACTCCTTGTCACTGGATAGGTGGCTTTCATGGTACCAAAAGGCAATATACAGATGACTGGGGAAAGAATCATTCCCTATAATTATGCTCAACAACTGACCCCACATGTTGCCCTATGAACATACCAAACAAGATGTTCCTGCTGGTGCAATAGTGGAGTATCTATTGTTATGTATAACCAGCAAATTTTCAATTGGATATAATGCCCGCTCCTAGGGATGGAACACACATCTGGTACTGTAGACCAAACCAACCCCCTGTGGCAGGGGAGAATATAGGCCCCAGGGGGAAGCCACTGTAATTGCTTTGTTATATGGATGTGATGCACCTGCTAAAGTACCATGCAAGCGTTTGTGTTTACACCCATAGGTTATTATAGCAGCCACTGTTTAGATGTTCTTGTTTCTTGCTGTTTGTATTTTTATAGTAGATGGAATTCCACTGAAATGGGCCAACAACCCATGAACTAATGATGCAGAGACCCGAAAGTCCAGTGCCTTGCCACAGTAAGAGGAAGATCATCCCACACCTACCACACCCTCCAAGGCTCTGAGATTTCTGTCAAAGAGGTTGGTGGAAAGAATCTAAGAGCCAGAAGGGGTAGAGTGTTAACTGGAACCACTATGCTGGCAACCTATAGTCACACCTCCTTCCCATGCTCATCAAGGAGTCGAGGGGGGAAGTCAGTTACTCCCCAACCTAATCAGTGGATCTTAGCTGCATATGGGGGAGGGGCTAAGGATATATAAGCCGAGAATGCCAGGAGGCACATTTTCTGCGGCTGTCAGGAAGTCACAGGATCTATATTTGAGTTATGGACTAAAAAAATAAAATAATAGGCATTTGGATAGATAGAGGGATCTGGCTAGATCGCAAGTGGATGGACTTGCACTGGGGTATGTCTGGGGACACTGACTTAACACAGTGGGCCTTAACACCCAGGACAGTATATGGGTTCCAGTGGGGGGCTATGGGTGGGGTCTGATGGGGATGGGGCTATAAAGATGACTCAGATTGTTTGTGATATTCTGTATGAAATACATCAAAATTTAATTTTTAAAAAAAAAAATCTCCCCTATTGGAGCAGGGTAAACAAGTCCCATTACTTGTCTGAACGAGTTATTCCATAGAATTTGTCCTTTGAGCACAGCTGCGGCTGGAAGTCGTTTTACACAATGGGATTTTGCCAGCAAGGGCTCAGAACTAAGGTGAGCATGGCTGCTCTGGCTTGCATTACACCCACACAGCCTGTGGGCAGCTTGTTTATCTCAGATGGAAGTATAGGCTCCCGATGTCTGACAGTTCCTCTGTCAGCTTCAAGCCTCTGCTGCAGACAGAGGTGAGCTCTCCAGCAACTGCCATGAGGGCAGAGCAGCTCCCCAGACCTGGCACACAGTGGTCCTGGTGAAGACCCAATAGTTGCTTCTCTCTATCCAAGCACGGCCTCTCAAAGTACAGAACCCAGTTTCGGAAGCTGCACTTCAGCTCAGGTGACTACTTTCCAACTTCAGAACTGGGAGGAACAACCCATGGAGGTCCACCATCTGAAGAGTCTTCCAAATCTTGCCAGGCCATGACCTATCAGAGAGCATCTACCGGCTGATTACATGCTGTTGGTGAAGGCCTTAGGAAGGTCCTGCACTTTAACACCTGGCTTCAGAAATCTAGACACAGAGAGAGGACAGTGTGGAGATGGCTGAGCATGTAGTAAAAGAACTTGAACAGCAAGATGAAAACTCCAAGAAGGGGACAGACGGATTGTCACTTCTGCCAGGATTACATATATCCAAACAGAAACAGGAAAGCTCAGGCCTCCCCACACATTCAATGTCTGAGGTTAACAGCATTTGACTCCCTTAATGAAATAAAGGTCTATCAGCAGGGGCCAACTCCCTGACTCTACACATAGAGTTCACAAATACTAACACCACATGGTGGTTTTGTTTTACTTGGGGGTATTGTCAGGGGAAGGTAGACAATGGATCTCACTGTACAGCCTGAGCTGACCTCAAACTCGCAATTCTCCTTTTAGTCTCCCAAGTTCTGGGATTACCAGCCCGTGCAATGGTGACTGGCTTGATTTGACATTTTAAGAAATGCCAAGACAGGACCAGTGAAATGGCTCAGTGAGTAAAAGCATTTATCACCAAGTCTGTCAACCCAAGATCCATCCCTGGGACCCACATGTAGATGTAGAAGAGAACCAATTCCTGCAAGTTGTCCTCTGATCTCCCAATGTGCATGCTTTAGTGTGCACACCTACAATAAATAAATGTAATCCATTTTTAAAAAGAACTACAACACAGCATATGAAGCTGCAGTCCTAAACTCCCTGTGTTCCCACTCCCTCCTCCTCTTCAGGGGGCACAGTCAAGATGAACTACAGTCCTTGTGTACCACACTGTACTGTTATACGACAGTGTCTGTATCTGTCTAGAGATGGGCTAGGAACAGCAAAGCACCATCTGTGCAGTGACACTCTTACCTATGTGGCCTCGCCCTGGTGCTGTGTCTGTTTATATTCCTCTCACCCATGTGGCCTTGCTCCAGTGCTGTCTGTCCTTACTCTTAGCCTGACCCTAGCTCTCTGTGTCTACACTTTACATAGGATGCCTTGCCCTGACCTATTTTCCTATAGCTGTTTTCATTCAGTATCACATTTATATCAAGAGAAAAGAGGTAACAGCTTATCTGAATTGATAAACACAATGAGGCCAGGACTTTCAACCTCTGTGCAGCATTCCATAGACTGAAGAACGAATGATTTATTTACTCAACCCTGAGACCTTTCCCCTACATTTTCCTCCCATTTACAGTGTGTGTATACTGAGCATCTCTAGATTTCACTGGACAACAGAATCTGTGGTTGTGACCTTGAGAATGATGCATTATAGAACAGAATGTTCTTCAAGTATATTACCAGTATGCATGCCACTGAGGAGGTCCAGAAGGCCTGGACCCCACACCCACCATAAGACTTACCAACTTTGCCCTCTGATCCAGCCTTACTGCTGTTCTGCCTGGTTTCTTGCACTTATGAGTGACTTTATTAGCTCTCACCTATGGTGGGCTTTCTACCCTTTACCTTTTTGGTGTGTATGCATATGTACATGTTTGTGTGTGTACACGTGTTTGTAAGAATGTGGAGGTCAGAGGTCAACATTGGGTATTTGTTTCAGTCACTCTTATGTTTGCCACATGGTCTCTCCCTGAACTTAGCTTGTTGATTAGACTAGACTGGAAGGCCGGCAAGCCCCCAGGGATCCTCCTGTCTCTGCCTCCTCAGCCCTGGGATTACAAGCACACACAGCCATGCCTGGCTTGTTTTCCATGTGTTCTGGGTGGGATTGAACTCATATCCTCTTGCTTGTATAGCAAACACTTTACTGACCTCATTTTTAATACTGGGTTTCCTTTTTCTCATAGAGTTCTTTACAGGTGATGAATGGTAACAATATGCAGGAGACTTGGCAGACTGTGCGGAGTATGGCAGTCAGTGGTTCTTTACTTTCACTGCCTCACCATCGGAAGTTTCATATTCTGACTCCATGGAATCTCCAGTCTTTCTGACATTTATATTTAGACAGTTCTAACGGGAATGTTACCTGACTGAGGGTTCACAGCTCTCATTCCCAGAGGATAAGGATCTGGTGGCTACCTGGCCAGCTGATCACCTACCACCTATGCTGATATATGATGACAATACCATGTGGCAAGCTGAAGTGACCTGTCAAAAGTGGGGTCTGGCACAAACCCCAGGCTCTGGACCCCAATCCTGTCCTTCACAGCCCAGTCATCAGAACTGAGAGGGAAGGGTGGTCAGGAACAGCACTCAAGTGACCAAAGCATGAGTTTTCATGGCCTTAATTGGATGAAATCTTGGACAAAGGGGATTGTATTTACTGGGCTCTCCAACTTCTTCCAGAGTCATAGCCACCATGGCATGGCAGGCAGGTCCCTGCAGAGAGGACAGTGGGTGGCAGGTCACCCTACAGCCCTAAGCTACCCACCGGGGTGGCTGTTAACCAGATGACCTGCAGGCCCAGATGCTGCAGGCCCAGTGTATCACACAACTCTACTACAGAGCAACCATGGTGTCTGACTGTGGTCACATCTAACAGATGTGAGCAAGTTGTTCAAGGCCCACATAGCACCCAGTGACGACAAAAAAGATCTGCAGAATGAGCAAACTAACTTACTGTATGTAAAGTTATCTTTCATCTTTTTGAGGCCACTGTATTTTAAACCCAGATTTTATCCAACTCAGGTCAAAGCAATAAGTATTTATTGGCAGTGCTGACTCATAACTATTTGAAGAAGAGAGAACAGTCTACCTTGTGAATGCATATTATGCATTGTATGAACTGTATTATGAATTGTATTATGCACTGTATGAACTGGCTATAAAAACTGACCAACTGTGTTTGAGCTGAGACAGAATCCTTTTCAACAGAAGGGAACTTTAATGTATGGACCCACAAAATGGGTCATACTGATTGCATTTGGACATTTCCACCTTCCTCCACCTGAGCCTAGCTGAAATTCCCCCTTACAGGTGTTCCTATGCCTAGTGTTGAATCCTTTGGATGGAGCAGGACCCATTCCATGGACCCCCATACCAGGCTCTGCACTGAGCACTGTGGAGAACACATAACCCTCATCCCTAGATAGTGTTCCCATGGGCTTTAAATCACGAGAGAAACAAGGGAAGCCACTTTGTCCAGGTTCTAGGAACTCATGTGGATGGGACTGAGAAAAACCTCATGTTTTCACTGTGGTACGTCTAGCTCAGGAGGCACGTAGCTCTTTAGTACAGTAACTCTACATTTCGTATCTGTCTCGTAAATCATGATGAAGTACACAGTTAATAGCTGCAAGAATAGCCCAGTATACTGATCCGATAAGGCTGTATTTTCTGCTTCTGTTGTTTTTTTTTTTTTTTTAATGAAAAGCAACTTCCATTAAAAATACAAAACCTGAAACAGAAGATCATGATGGTTCTCTGAGAAGAGCTTGAACAGGACTTGAACAGACATGGGGTTGTGCAATTACACACCATTTCAGAACTGACTTCTTGTCTGTTTGTAAAAAAAAAAGGGGGGGGGGATAAGAGGTCTGTTGAAAAAAAAAGTTTTGAAAGATCACTGCAAACCTCCCACATGGAAACATCTTTAACACCGGAAATGCAAGTGTCTCCCTCCAATCTTCCCTTGGTAAATAAAAGTAAACTTGCAGAGCCACTTATGACGATGGAGAAATTTACTTCTGAGTTCAATGAATTCTTAGCACAAGATGAAAAGCAGGTCTCATCCCTCCAGCCGTACCTGTGCAAGACAGACCAGGTTAGGGACACGTGTGGATGTCTGCTGGGGAAAGCAGAGGCTCACAACAGTCTTCCCAGGCTCAGCGTCCCAGAGCAGCACAAACAACACTGCACAGACTGTCTTCTATGGATGTTGTCTTAGTTTGTTTCTTCATTGCTGTGACAAAACACTCTGACCACTACCAACTTGGGGAGGAAAGGGTTTATTTATCTTACATCTCCCAGGTCACAGTTCATCAGGGAGCCCAAGGTAGGAACTCAGGACAGGAACCTGGAGGCAGGAGCTGGAGCAAAGGCCATGGAGGAATTCTGCTTACTGACTTGCTCCCCTGGCCCCTGCTCAGCCTGCTTTCTTATTCAACACAGGCCCACCTGCCCAGGGGTGGCACCACCTACAGTGGGCTGGGCCCTCCCACATCACTTATCAAGAAGATGCCTCTCAGACATGGCCACAGGCCAGTCCAATAGAGACAATTCCCCAATTTAGGCTCCTTTAACCCAGGTGTGTCAAGTTGACACTAAAGCTATCCAGCACAGACGTCAACTGCCCCACAGTGACAAGAGAAAGTCTCTAAGCACTGGAGTGTCCTATGGGTGGGAGAGGTGGGGCAGAACTGCTCCCAGTTGAAAAACTCTCCTTCAGGGCAAGATGGACTCAAATTTAAATGATGTCACCAGAACAAGACTGGGGGCTGTAGAACATGGCTCTTCCTATCCTGGCAGGCCTGAGTGCAGTGTTGCAAGATGGGCGATAAGTGTTTGGAGGAAGAGATGATGGAGGCTCCCTCTCCTTTGTCAGGAGGAATGGACATGGTGTGGAAAAGTTATCAAAGCAGGTGCTGCCACAATGCTCACTGCATTGTTACTATACAGCGGAAATCAGAAGCCTTTGAAATATTTACCAACTGATGAGTAGATAAAGTACGGTACATCCATATAATGGAGTATTATTCAACCATACAAAGAAATGAAACAGTCCTATATCTATTACAACATGGATGAATTTGAGGATACTGTACTGACTGAAAGAAGCCAGCCACAGAAGATACGTGATAAATGGTTCCATTTATGTAAAAGGTTCAGAACATGCAAATCTATAAAAGACAAAAGAGCAGATGAAAGTTTGCAAGGCTAAGGGGCAGATGGACTGGAAAGGGATTGATCAGGAGAGATGAAAATATTCCAAAGTTACTTGCATATCTGTCAGTATCCTAAACAACCACTCGATGCGTGCACTTTCAAAGGGTGAACACATATCCACGCTGAGTGGAGTGTGTAGTAAAGTGAAATGGAAATGGAAACTCCTGTTTCCTGTTGTCCATGCAAATCCACACACATGCAAAGTTTTCACTGCATCCTTTGGAACTGTGCTAAGCCTCTGAACTCTTGGCTTCAGACGGAGGGTGCCAAGCAAGCCCCATCCATGTCACATCCCCTCATCACCCAGTTGTAGGCACCTGCCCAAACTGCCCACACTAAGCCTGGGTTTCATCTCTCTCTGGATGGATCTTCCTGCCTTCTCTATGGCATCTGTTTGTGCTGCCACGTGTCACAGAGCACTGAGCCCTGCTCTCAGCTCTGCTGTGGGACTGTCACATGTACAGAGCTTCGAAGTCGGACTCCTTCTGGAACAAATCCTTGGTTCTATCTCAGGAAGGAAACAAAATGCAGTGTATGGCTGATCTTTATTCTCTGACTACCTTGGCATTTTCACAGGGAAGGGAAGCACTTGCTACCATGCACTCGCTGAGCTGACAAAGCATCAGGGACCCAAATCAAATAGATCTGTTCAGTGCTTTACATTTCAGCTCAAAATGTAAACTACAAAAACTACAAAACTGAAAATTCTAAAGCTGCTTTTGTTTTTCTCCAACTGCTCCATCTGTGTCACTGCACACTTGTGAAAATCAGACCCCCTAATGTAAGGGCCAAGGGGGCAGGTTCCAGGAATGCCCTGGGGTGGAAAACCAACAGGGTTTATGTCCTTTGGGTAAGATGCTACCCTATCTGTATTCAACCTACACATATCCTCCCGCAGACTTTGAGCCTCTCTAGATTAGTTGCAGTGCCTGGGACAGTGGCATGCTCTGAAAGCAGCTGTCATACATTACTATTTGAAGAGTAAGATAAGGAGAGAGCCTGTCCATGGGTGCACTGCTTTCTTCATGTCTGATGTGAGCTGGGTTGAGTCTGAATACAGGTTGACAGTGGACATGGAAGTTGGAGGATGCTGGCAAGCTTTACTGGAGCAGAGAAAGAAGTGGGAAATGTGTTCTATTTATAATTAAAGTATCTTCAGGGTAAAAGGGGCCTGTCGGGCTCTGAACAGAACCTGATGTGTACCACGGGGTGACATAGGGAGGGCTTCACATCAGACTCTGGAAGGAAGGCCCATGAACTGTGTAGGCACAAGTGTGTGGAGACAAACTGTCACATATCACAGGGCTTGGATGTGAAGGACCCTCCAAAGCAAAGGTAACAGTGAAGCGCAGCGATGGTGTTAGAAAGTGTAATGGTAAGTTCTGGGTCCTTGTACCTTTGCTCTTAAGTATTTGTTTATATCATTTAATTTTCAGCATGGCCAAGACTGTTGGACATCAGACAGCTAGCTGTGTGTCTAACACAATGACATGCTCTGTCTGTAGCTGCTATACAGTACTGCTTAAAGAATGGAGCAGGGTAACCAGGTGTGGTGGCACACACCTTTAATCCAACAAGAGGCAGGGGCAGGCAGGTCTCTATAAGATTGAGGCCAGCATGGTCTACATAGTGAAAGCCAGGAAAGTTGGGGTTATAGGGAGACCCTGTCTCAAAAACACACAGATATAAACAGGCCTGGAGCTAGGGGTGAGTCTAGGGGATTAGTCTGGGGGATTAGTCTGGAAATGGAGGGGCGAGTCTGGAGATGGAGCTGGGGATGAGTCTGGGGCTCATGTTGGGACTAGGGGTTGAGTCTGGGGATGAAGCTGGTGACAAATGAATCTGGGGATAGGGCCAGAGAATGAGTCTGTGGTATGAGTCTGGGGATGGGGCTGGCTATAGTTTGGATTTGGAATGTTCCTCAAGGCCCGCATATTGAAGGTTGTTAGTAGAACTTTTAGGAAGTGAGCCCTGCTAGAAGGAGGTAGGTCACAGGGGGTATGCCCTTGAAGGGGTACTGGGACCCCAGCCTCTCTTATCTTTTTCTTTGCTGCCAGGAGGTGGGAAGCCTCCACACAAACCTCACCATGATGTTCTGCCTCAGCAGAGGCCCAAAGCAACAGGGACAACCAACTATGGACTGAAACTTCTGCAACCATGAGCCAAATTGGCCTTTCCTTACTGAGCTGATTTTATATTTTGTCACAGTGAATGGGATGCTATCAAGGGGACAGGGGTCCGACTGGGGTCCAGCTCCATGAGGGAACCTGAGACTTTTCTTGATTCGGATTAATTCTCCTTTGAGGATTTCGAAAAATGCAGCTTGACTTGGGAAAACATTGAATAAAAATAAGAAAGAATGGGGAACCTAGTTTTGATCTGAATACACCTTCCTGTTTTCACAAATATCCATGCAGGTGACTAAGACAGGCACAAGGAAAAGTGGAAGACAAGGGTGGCAGCACACTCAGAAAACAGGCAGGCTCCTGTCCAGAACACACTGGCAAAGCACACTGGGAGCTCTCCACCTTGTTTATTATCTAAAGTGACAGCCCCCTGTGCCTGTCACCACTGTGATGACCCCAGGAACACACAGTGGCTTTGTTCTGTGTAACTCCCCACCTCACTAATGTGATGGACAGGGGCTCAGGAACACTGGATGCCCGAATCCCTTAGGCTTCTAACATTTCAAATCACTTCAATGATAACTTTATATCTTCTGCTTGAATAAACAGCAGGCATTCTGTGTACTATTTCCCATACAGCTGGTGCTTGAATGCTGTGGAATAAATCCACACAAAACTAAGCTTTCAATGCGGTTGTTGGGCTGGAAAGATGGCTCAGTGGGGAAAGACACCTGCTGCCAAGCCTGATGACCTAAGTTCAATCCCTGAGACCTGCCAGCAAAAGGAGATTACTGACTCTGACTTCCACACACATACTATACATGCTGTGGCATGTCCACACACACACACACACACACACACAGAGAGAGAGAGAGAGAGAGAGAGAGAGAGAGAGAGAGAGAGACTAAATAAGCAAATAATGTAATCAAATTTAAAAATAAATAAAACATATATTTGAAATGCGCACTTAGCATGTAGTGGCTTAAGGCAGTAACTGCCTGCTGCAACGCTACTAAAACTGATCACTAATGCATTTGAATTTTCACTTTCTCTTTTCAGATATCCACTTCTCATTCTCAAGACTCACAAGAGAGGATTGGGCTACCACAGATAAATATCCTCAACCATCATTTCATCTATACAGAGACCTGTGGAAGACACATCAGAGAGAAACTCGTGCTCAACCACTACCAGTTTGGGGGAGTCTTCCCACCCCTAGGAAGCCTGTTCTCTTCTCCACTGTTCTGTCATGAGGAGGGGAACAACCCCAGTTCCCACCTCCCTCTGATCTCTGGACTTCACTGGAATGCAGTAATTGAGCATCTGTAGTAGGTTATTACATAATGCCAAGGTAAAGCTAGAAACTGAAAATGGAGTCCCAAAAAAAGAAAGTTCTGAGCAGCAAATCCAGGTTTGCAAAGGTGGGAAGGAAAGTTCAGTCACACACAGAATGGCAGAGGCTCTGTGCACATACCCTCAGTGGTGGGGTGAACCGCCAAGGTCCAGGTCTTCACTCCAAAACAAATACCTGGACTTTATAGAACACTTGTCACATTCCCCCTATTACACCCTCAGTACACAGGGCTCTTTTTCATAAATAGCACAGAGAATCAGCAGAGACAATGACCCCCAAATCTAACACTCAGGAATTCTAAGCACAAGCCTAGGCAGTGAGGTCTAACAATGAGAGGAGATGCCTGCACACCAGCTGGGACTGGCTCTTCCTTGCACAGAGGAGAGGTGGCTGATACTGGCAGCAGGGCACCTCAGTCAGACTGGTCATCCATACTATCCCTTCAAAGGAGGCCACTGGTTGCCATAACCAGGTGACACGGTCACATTTCTTGAGATAGCAATGACCAACAACCAGTCCTGAGGAAAGACTTGTAACCAAAGAGGTGCAGACAGTCCCTGTAAAGACGACCCCAAGCCAGGCATGGAGGCATAAACCTGTAATCCCAGCATTGGAAAGGTTGCAGCAGTAGGATCATCATAAATTTGAGGCTAGCTTGGGCTACATAGTGACATCTAGGCCAGCCTGGGATACAGAATGAGGTCCTTCTGAAAGACAACCACCCAGAGGTCACAGGGGATTAACAATTTGACTATATGACTATTTTCTAATGTATATATATGCATGTGAGCAGACACACATATACACAGCGTTCTGTATAACTATTTTATGATACAAGTATGCATATGCATACAAGTATATACACATCCACGCTTAAGTGTGTATGCTCTGATGTCGAAAGACAAATAATAGCTATTTGTAACATGCACATTATTTGACGTCTCAGTTCTTTAACATAAAATAACATCTCATCAATTGAGAGAGCACTTGAGTAGCACAGACAAATGCAAGGCACTCATAGGCTGTTCATAGACAAGGCACAGCAAAAGCAAATACCCGTATGCTCACAACCATGGACATGCCACGTCACAGCAACATGACACCATACACCACCTAAGAGGCCGGGACAGAACAGCATGATCTCACAGAATGAGGCCTGTAGGCATCTCCAGGACAGACTTTCCTTTCCAGCCCCTTACATGGCACACAGGGCAACCTTGCTCACAGTGGTACAAACCAGTAAAACCTTTCTGCCCAGCAGGGTTTGCAGTGAACAAAGTATGTGCCTTCTGATGCAAGGTAACCATTCACAGGAGCCTTGGGTAAATGTGGTACAGTAGGTCCACCCACAGGCACCCTGAGTGGATACATCCATGGAGAGATCAGATATACAAGGTCAGGTGTTCATTTTGCTGGGAGAGAAATGGCTAATTCAGAGAAAGGAACAAGGAGTCTTGCTTACAGAGCTGAGGAACCGGCTTTCACAACAGGAGAGGTTGAGACCCAGAGCCACACTACTGAGGTCCAGCACCTCAGCAACAGGTAGCTTTCTACTGTCAGTGCCTTGATTCACAGCTGTAGAATGGGAATGGTTGTACTGCTCTATCTAGAGGGATGCTGTAAAGATTAAGCACCAGAAACTCTGTAGCATAGCATTACCTGCCACCTCTGTGAATGTTCCTTTGTGGGGGTGATGGCTGACAATGAGAAATCACAACCTTAACTGTTGTAGAAGGGGAAAATACAACCAACCAACCGCAACTGTGGTAAAAGAGGGAGCTGCATAAGCACAGCCTAGAGGCAGGTCAGTTCTTGCAGACAAGTGCTGCCTCTTCCACCCTTGACACTGACCATGGTCTCCACATCCTCCCAGGAGAGACTCCTATGAAAGTTAGGGTAGCTCAGACCTGTCTTGGTTCAAGAGTCTGGTGACTGCCTCTGGTTTCTGCCTTGTCTCTAAATACTCTAGACATTCATCCTTTTCTTTCCTTTCTGCACAGTCTTTTTTTTTTTTTCCAAAAAGTACAAAGAAGCTGTCAAAAGTGCATACGGTGCACTCTAAGAAATGGAACAACTGCCAAAAGTCCTGTTCTGTCTTTACAGTTTCTTGGCATCCCTGGTCTGAGTCTGATCATTGACTTCTGAGTTGAAGGGAGTCTCAGCTATCATGCCCTTGCACTCCAAAGGCTGCCAAACACCAGCTGAGTGTGTAGGCTCTCAGGGCCCATGCGTTACTGGCTACCATCTCCAGGACTGACTTTTCTTTCTAGCCCCTTATATGGCATTGACAGGGCACTGGAGTGCCTCTCCTCCTCCCCAACAGGCTTCCTTGAGGATCTGTCTATTCTTTACCCATAGGTGGTCACTCCCAAATCCATTCCTGGCCCTGCCTGATCCCAAGTACCACATCCTAGCTTCTTCTTTCCATTGATCAGCATCTCCTAGGCCATAAGGCAGCACTGACCCAACTTCCTTAACCCCTGAACCTCAGGCACTGGAAGGTGACCCAGAGATTCTCTACTACTCACCAACTACCCATTCTCCTGGACCAATGGTTTCCACCTCTGAAAGCTTTTAACAAAGAAGACCAACAGAATCAACAACAAAAATAAACCACCAGGTTAAAATACACACAAAGGCTTGAACAGGCATTTCTGTAAGGAATACATAGCAGCCAAGAGGCACATGGAAAGATGTTCATGTCAGTCACAATTAAAAATGCAATTAAAACCATCATGAGATGCACCCTACAACCCATTAAGACTGTGGCTACCAGAGACCCAGAGAACAACCACTGAGCCACCTTTGGGAGGATGTGGACAAGAGCCACTGCATTCTGTCAGTAGCAACACAAAATGGTGCCACGACTGTAGAAATCAGTATGGAGATCCCTCACAAACTTAAAAGCAGGACTACCCTGTGATCCAGCAGCCCAGCTGTGGGTGTTCACCCAAAGGAAGTGAAGTCAGTTTGTTGCAGAGACCCCTGCACACTGTGGTGACTCTGTGTGTCAGTGGCCAGCAGTAGAGGCAGCTGGATGTCTGTGGATGAACAAGTAACAAAACATAAGTCTGTGCACTGGATGGGTACCACCCACACAACACTGTGTGATCCCAGCACAAGGCAGTGTCTGAAGTAGCACAGCTGAAACCAGGAGACAGACGGTAAGCGATAGGACAGAGGGCAAGTGAGGTCACAAGGAGGGGGCGAGAGGCTTTGCTTTGGGGGTGCAAAGTTTCAGTTTTGCAGCCTTCTAGAGATCTCTCATACAACATGAACACACTTTACCCAAGTGCGCCTTACAAAATAGTTATGATGGTGAATATCATGCTACGGACTTGTTTTATGTGGTGGTTAGTTCTGCCAACTTGACACAATTGAGAATCACCTAGGAAGAGAATCGTAATGGAGAATTGTCTAGATCGGGTTAGTCTGGGGCATATCTCTGGGTATTGTCTTAATTATGTTAACTGATATGGGAAGACCGAGCCTAACATGGGTGGCACCACTCCCTGGGTTTAGGTCACGAACTGCATAAAGGTAGAGAAAGCAAGCAGTAGTACGCACACACTTATTCTCTGCTCTTGACTGTGGCTGGCTGTGACTTCTCCATAATGATGGACTGTAACATAGAATTATAAGCCAAGTAACCTCTCCCTTAAAGTTGCTTTTGTCAGGTTATTTATCATAGCAACAGGAAATGAAACTAAGACATTGTACAAAATTCTTTAATATTAAAATTAAAACAACAGCCAGGCACGGTGGCACACTCCTTTAATCCCGGCACTCAACAGGCAGAGTGAGGTGGATCTCTGTGAGTTCGAGGCCAGCCTGGTCTACATAGCAAGTTCCAGACCAGCTAGGGCTACAGGGAAACTCAGTCTCAAAAATAAATAAATAAAATAAATAAACAAACAAATACATAAATAAATGGGGCTGGAGAGCTGGCTCAGTGGTTAAGAGCACTAGCTGCTCTTGCAGAGGACGAGGGTTCAGTTCCCAGTACCCACAACCTAACTCCAGTTCCTGGGCATTCAATGCCTTCTTTGGACCTCTGTGGGCATTACATGACACGGGTGCACTTACATGCAGGAAATACACTCATACACATAAAATATAAATAAGTAAAATATTTTTAAAAATAAAAATAAAACAAGAACACAGTCAGGACCTGACAGGAACCTTCTCATTCACCTTGGGGTAGGACGTCACCTTTTTGTCTTAAGCATCTCACATGACTCCCATGTATAGCTACAACAAGGTCCATCCACAAACTACAAAATAAAATTTGAATTATCTCTTACACAGGGACACATGATATAGCATATTGATTTACCCTTGCACTGGGGCACACAGTAGGTATTCAGCAATCACTAAGTGTTGACATGACGCCAGCTGAGAAAACATATCAATGACTGGGCAGTAATGACACAAAGTGTATTTTAAAATAGTGGGCTAAAATTACTAACCACTAAACTCTGCTTTTAAATTCTACCGCTAACTTACTTAGACCAAGTCCTTTAGCTACGAACTTCCCCTCTGGTACAGTATAGCAATTACCACTCGCATTTACATTTGCGGCAATGTCTCACATTTAACCCTGGCCTCTTATAAACCAGACCTTCTTCCCACTATCCTTGCTTGCAGTGGAGGAGCCCTGAGGAGCGCAGGCTCCAGTGGCACAGTTTTAACACAGGGCTGCCGAGCAGCCTCAGGAAATGCAGAGGTGGTACAATCTAGTGACATGGACACTCATTTGTGTTCATTTCCATTCATTAGGGTTAGAGCCTGCAGGGGACAATAGAGCTGTCATCACCATGGGTTGGACAGCGTGACTATGTATACCCACACATGCTGTGCGTCTGATGGGCATGATCATGACCACTGGTTATGGTCGAGAGGACAATATGTTGAGTCACCAACACACAGTGGCTGCAGCATCGCAGCATGGAGCCTGACTCTGTGTGGAGGCTGGAGACTGACCACCTGAGGCTCTTGGGTTCACTTGGGGTGACACTTTTTAGGAAACAGGTATTGGACATCAGGTGCAAAATCTACCCCATATTCATAGACCAAGTTCTGCTTCTGATTAATCTTATATTTCCCTGCCTTTGTTATGCTAACTTCATATACAAGCAAAATATCAAAAATAAGGATGTATATATTCAGACTTCTGGGCAACCTCCTACTTCCCTGCCTTTGGTTAGATTAACTTTGTATCTAAACTAAATATCAAAAATAGGATGTGTCTCTTTGTAGGTTTCACACACTGAGGGCATTAATCAGCATGAACACTGGCAAGACAGAAATCAAGCTGGATTGGTGAGGAAATCACAGGATAGTTCTCACCCTAATGTTTTCTCTTGATTAGAGCTTGCTGCTTGTTGCTAAAACTCCTTCCTTGGAGGAGAGATGTAAACAAGGTCCACCCCTTCTTCCTTGGTCCCAACAACAAACAAAGGTAGGATTTACCAAAGTGCACTCTCTGGGAAACCAGTGAGTTTATTGTGCAACTTACAGAGCAATGGGTGAGGGGTTAGTTACAGAAGTGTGGGTGCTTTCCCTAAGGCTGCACCGAAAAGTCTTCATCCAAGCATGGATGATTGGCTTCCCCACAGCCACAATGAGTGTCCCTCCCTTAGTCTTCCCCAGTCTACACACACCAGCCCTTCCCCAAGGGCACTTGCACTTAGGACTGAATTATGCACCATGGGTTGGGAGGTGTGAGGGTCCCGTGCCTCTCCCTGATCCTCTTTCTACATGGGTGTCAGCAGTCAGTGGGCCCAAATGTGATGACTTCTGACAAGTGGCCGCAGCTGAGCTCAGGAAGATGGCATTAATCTGATTCTGAGGACAGTGCTGTACAACAATGCTATACTTGCCTAGACTTTCCAAAGACAATGTTTAAACTCATTTAGCTTGAAATGCTGTAATTTAGGATAGTCCTTTTGGATACAGTCTTGCTCATTTTAGACAATTACAATGTGTACTCCACATTGGGTCACAGCTGATTCTGTACACTAACATCAACCTCAGGGTTCAGATGGTTAATGGAACTCTGCTCCTGCACGTCTCTTTCCTCCCGACATGAGGGAATGGCACACTGACTTCCCCATAGAGGGATGCCGAGAATGGGCCAGACAGAAAAGCAGGGAGGAGGGGAAGGAACATCGGCAGTAGTAGAGCTTCCTGTAGTGAGCCCAACCAGAGAAGGCAACGGGGCACTTGAGAAGGGACAGGTACGAGGTCACTGGAGGAATTGGAGTCAGGGGCCAGGCAGGGTGCCAGCAGGACACCGGCAAGTATAAAGCCCTGTTGCCATACCACGAGAATGATGCTGGGGCCAGAGAGAGGGAGACCAGTGTCCTTCATGTCTGCTAGGGAGTGGACAAGAAGCTATACCTGAAATCGCACTTGAGAAGCTCAAAAGCCAACACACAGGGAACACCAAATCGCCAAACACTGGATCATCCCTAATCAGGCTGCAGAAGGACCCTGTGGTAGCCAGATCTCACAATGACTCTGGCACTTACAAACTGTGCCTCAGGGAAAGCTGTCCTCATTTGAAAGGCAAGTGGTAGACTCCCCACTGCAGTGTGGCCCAAGTGACCACTTTCCACCTGCAGAGATATTTTAACTTGAGAAAGACTTAACCCATAACCAGCCCACAGAAACAGTCACCTCCAAACATTGCATGGTGTACCACTCCCTGCTTTCCATATACCTGACTGAGCAGGGTCCTTGGCAAACTGTTTTTTTTTCTTAAGCCATGAAAGTTAGATCAAACTTGCTTTCATGGAATCCTAGCCTAAAGGGAAACTATAACATGTACAGAGCCCACTACTCTGCCAGAACCTACAACAGCTGTGGAGACCACCACACTCTACAAAATACCTGCTGCTGTATTAAAGGCCGTGATCAGTCAGCAGACCCATGCCATTCAGTGCTGTGGCAGAGATAGGGGAGAACAGAGTTCACACAACACCCTCATGCCTTGAAGAGGAAGGAGTGTTGGCTGCTTACTATTCTTCTGCTCAGGCTCAGGAAGGAAAGGGAAGGCTGGCAGGGGCAGTGGGTATGGTTGTGAGTGTGCGGGTAGTATGGGGGCAGGGTAGGAGAAAGTGAAGCATGGCGAGTAGGGGGTACCTGCAGGTTCTGGCTCTGCCTACTGATGCAAAGAGAAGCGGGTGGAGAAGACAATCCTAACACCCACACCTGTGTTCTGGCTAGTGCCATCCAAGACCACTGCCACAGTCTGTGAATTGCGGTGTCTACTCCTGGCCCATGGAGGCTCACCTTCCTAATTGCCTGGAAGTAGGCTCTGAGAACCAGCAGAGGTAAAGCAGGCCAGAGATATGCCAGGCTCAGAACGCGGGAGGACAAGAAGACATTATTAGGCCAAGGGAGATGGGGAGGATGCGGGAGGTCTTGTACTCCACCAGCCCAGTGGGACCTAGGCTTCAGAAGCATACCCATGCCTGCTATACTGAGCCAGGAAGCCATGCTGTGATGCAGAGGGCAGGAGACAGGCAGAGCCTATTCTAGGGTACAAGGTCTTTCCTTAGAGAGTCCCCTGTTGTGGGGATGACTGAACCTTCCCTTCCCTGTGGAGTCTGCTCTGGAGTCCAGGTAGGATACTAACTGCCACAGTCACCTTTTTATCTTGGATTTTAGCTATTTATGCTGAGGGCCAGAAACAACTCAGTAAAGATTCATACTAAAAGGAGTTTTGTTTGATATTATTAAAGTGAAAATTAATTCTAGTATAATTATCCACAAACTTTTATTTCTCTGGGGGGAAAAAATCTCAACAGCATCACCTTTAGATAACAGATATGAGGGTGGCATCAACCCAATCAGATGCCAGCCACACACAGGGCAGAACCAAGTACTTGGCATTGTAAGGTATTTAGACCTCATGACTTTGGCCAAGTCAGAAAACTGAGGCTCATAGAGGCTACATAAACTTAACCTGGCTACAGGGTTCACAGAGGGTTCTACCCGAGCTAGGAGGCTCTCTGCCACAGCTGCAGGGCTCTTGGCTCTGCATGAGCTGCAGCAGAATGAGGGTGACCATCACCTTGACCCACCACCAAACTTGCCAATGCATTTCACACCCATAAGCATGTCATCAGAGCTGCCACCTTTCTTGTCTGACAGGCTTCTGTGGCCAATGTGGCTGACTGACATACCCTGACTTACTATCACCAGGGCAAGTAACGAGGACTGTCACCACCGTGGTAACCTTGAGCCACTTGAGACTTGGTGGGTTATTACAACAATCTGTGAGCATCCCACATCACCATCCCCTATCAGAGTGGTTGTGACTTTTAGAACTGTGTCAGTATATCAGAGGTTACAAAGGATTCTTTTCAATGAGTTAAAGCTATATTACTCCTCTGAAGCCTAACCATGAGATTAGATACTCTAAATTCTCTTGACTTAAATCAAGAAGTTCACATGGTTCTGGATAAGGACCCAGATGTCCTTATATGTTGATGTCAAGAATCTTCAGAACTCACAGGTAAGTTATTTCTCTTATTTCTACTATGAATTCAACCCAACTAATTTTTACATATAATTAATTCCTAAAGTATCTACAAGTTTCAGAATAATCCTTCTGTATACAGTACCTTTTATCACCTACAGAATGGCTGGGACACAGGCAGGGACAGTTTTAACAATGCCACACTCCATAGGTGTCTGCAACACCCAAGGTAAGAACCAATGAGGTCCCCAACACTGGAAGCCCATATTTGAAGATTAAAAATGCTGACCCCCACCAGGCGTGGTGGCACATGCCTTTAATCCCAGCATTTGAGGCAGAGGCAGGCAGATCTCTGTGAGTTCCAGGCCAACCTGGTCTACAAAGCAAGTTCTGGCCAGCCAGGGCTACAGAGTGAGACCCTGTTTCAAAAAGTCAAAACAAAATAAAAATGCTGATACCCTTATCAGAGATTTCAGCACTCAAAGCTCCTCTTTAATCTGCTGAACTATAATGATGGCTTGTTTAGTCTTGTCCCAGAAGGATCATTTAGGAGTTGCCACAGTGGTGCTTTGGTTTGAGTTCCTAGTAAATCAAACAAGGTGGATGGGAGATGGAGAACCAGGGTTGTAGTGTGGTGGCTTGGAGTGGGTTTCCTGAAGGGCTGTATGTGAGATTTTACACAGGATATGTGCTGCTCACCTTAGGCTCAGTTGGCTGTCTAGTGCCCAGCAGCCCGGTTCTCCATTATTCCCCTCCCCATCTCTCCCTCCCCTCCAGACCAGTGTAACATTCATTCTTCCTCTCCTGGGTGCAAGGAAGGGAGATCGAGTCCCTTCACCAGCTCAGTCCTGCTGCCTTTGGTCTCTTTCCACCTGAGCAGATATGCTCTCAATCACTGTGCCTTCTCTGCCTGGCTCAGGGCAAGACTTACAGAGGCCTCTCTGCACACAGATGCCTGACCATCCACCACCCTATCAAGGACCTGGCTCTTTGCCCAGGGGAGGCTTTTGGGGGATTGGCAATAAGGAAAGACCTACTTGACCCTCAAAAAACAATCTTGTCTCAGCACACAGCATGAACCAGCTGTCCCAAGTCACCTCTGACTTAATATCAACAGACAGGTTTCTATACCCTACCAATAACCTCTTCATTCCATTTCCACCTCAAAACATTAAGATAAAATTCACCCATCAAATGTACAATTCTTGTGTCCAGGATATTTACAGAGTTGTGAAACTATCTAATTCCAGAATACTCTCAGCACCCAAAGAGATACAACACCCATGTGAGCCGTCACTTCCTCACCAGCCCTCTCCAACCCACACCACTAGGATCCATCCTATCTCTGTAAAGTTGCATCTTCCCGACACTCCACGTAAGTGGGGCCATCCAGTCTGTGGGGTTGCTGCCAATTTCTTTTGTAAGGCGTAATTTTCTTAAGGCTCGCCCACGCTGTAACTTGAATCAGTGCTGTACTTCCTCCCAGCTTGCGTGACATTCTGCCTCTTCATTCCTGGATGAACATTTGAGAGGTGTCCACTTTTGGGCAATCATGAACAGTTTGCCATGAACATTTGTACACAATTTTAGTGTGGGTGTAGACATTCAATTATTTGGGGGACACACCTAGAATTAGAATAGAATTTCTGGGTCACATTTCCTAACTCTGTGCACTCCTCTATTTGGAGCATCCACCTGCATTTTCCAGGGAGAATGCTCCACCTCTCATTCCCACCAGCAACACTCAAGTGCTCCCACTCCCCAGTGTTGTCCCCATAATGGTGTGCATGAAGCCATCTCCTGGGCCTGACCTGTATTTCTCTATGACCCACAGTGCTCAACGTCTACTGTGGTTATGACCACAGGTGTTCTCTGAAGATCACAGGTATCTGCTCAATTTTCTGCCCATTTCTTGCTTGGTTATCTTTTAAATGGGGAATCTAAAGAGCTCTTCATGTTTACTGGATGCAAACCCCCTAATCTGATCAAGGCTTTGAAAATGCTCTCTCCTTTAATCCCAGCACTTGGGAGGCAGATCTCTGAGTTCAAGGCCACCCTGGTCTACATAGTGAGTTCCAGGCCAGCTGGGGCTATAGGG
>NW_008351509.1:1269349-1286011 GCF_000622305.1 Nannospalax galili | reverse complement strand
GGTGTTTAGTATTTTTTAAAAAAGAAAGGAAGGAAGGAAGGAAGGAAGGAAGGAAGGAAGGAAGGAAGGAAGGAAGGAAGGAAAAGAAAACAAGCCAACAGGTCTCTTCACACTCTTCACAGTGTCCTAAGAGGCACAAAAGGCTTTACATCTACAAAACTCTACCTAATCTAAGGTCATATTTCCAGTCGCTCTGGATATGGCCTCATGTAGCTAGTTCTCACAACCTTCTCAGGTAGGCACCAATCATACCCTTCTCACATACACACAGGTGGAAAATGACTCTGCCTCCTGACCACCACACTATGCTACCAATGGACAAGATGGAACATTTCCTCAATTTTGTTTTCAAGTGATAAAGTTAACTACATAGAAAGGCTGTGTAAGAAGGGATCTATCTTGCCACACTAGTACATCTGATTTTCGTTTTCAAATGCCCACACACACTCATAAAGACAACACGGCATCCTGGTTGTTCAATGCTACTGCATTAGAATAAACTTAATATCAAACTAGGAGCATTAAAAACACTGGAGTTAGTGGTTGTGTGCTGTGGTATATGTCTCCACAGCAGGTTTTCAGTTTAGTGTCCAACCTGTAAACTCAGATGCTGAAATGGCCTGGTCAGCATCCTCAGATACTTGTGAAGGCTTGAATCTGTAAGTGGTTTAAAAAAGAGAGAAAAAGAAAAAAAGACACGAGGTAGTGCATTTTAATTCCAGCATTCAGGAGGCAGAAGTAGGCAGAGCTCCATGAGATTAAGGCCAGCCTGATCTACACAGTGAGTTCCAGACCAGCTGATACTACAAGGAGACCATGTCTTTAAAAACAAACAAACAAACAAATAAACCTAAATAAATAAATATAAAATAAATGATGTGACAAGCTCTCAAAAGTTCTGGAGTTATTCACAGTGTTATAATGTTATTTTAATTTTCAAAACTGGCCTCTTTTAGATTCCCCAAGAAAATTAAGTATTACCCAGGAAAAGAAAATCTAAAATAGCTTGATATTAATCAAGCACAAATCACCCTCTCTATAGGAAACTTTTGGGATCTTCTCCCTAACACCCACCACCACACAGCTTACAAAATATGTAAGCCAGCAGGGAAGGCTGCTGCATTCATTACTCAGCACTGTGACCAAACACTTCCTAAGAAGTAAGTGAAGGAGGAAGGACTTCTTCTGACTCCTGGTTTGAGGGCATCGAGTTCATGATGTCAAGGAAGGCTGGGCAGAGTTCACAGAAATGGGAGCATACAGTCAGGACTCCTCACATCTCAAGGATCAGAAAGCAGAGAGAGAACAGGAAGTGGAGGTGAAGCTATAAATCTCAAGGCCCACCCACCAGAACCCACTTCCTCCAGCTAGGCCCTATTGCCCAAAGGTCCCAGCACCTTCCATAAAAAAGCACCTCCAGCTGGGGACCAAGTGTTCAAACACATGAGGCTGTGGAGGAAACACTTCACATCCAAACCATAACATAAACCTTACATTAAAAACTGTCCATTCTCAGTGTGAGGCTCAGCCTTCACCTAAGAGATCAGAAGTGTGAGGCCCAAGGATCCCTCTGGCCATCCACAGCCCCTCCCCCCGTCAAGCTGTCATCTATATTTTTAAAGATCAAAAAAAATTATATCTATGTGTGTGAGCCTACATGAGTATATATATGCACCATATGCATACAGTAGCCCACAGAGGCCAGAAGAGGGTATCAGATGCCCTGAAGTTAGAGCTATAGATGTTTTTGAGTCATCCTTTGGGTACTAGGAACCCAGGTCCTCTGCAAGAGCAGCCAGTGCTCTTAATTGCTGAGCCATCTCTACAGCCCGTGGTCCATTTTTAAAAACGCTGACAGGCTATTTTCAATGCTAGTCTGTGAGGAAGACCAACACTCCCAGTGAACAGCTCTGTTCTCTTCACCATCCAGCTTCATCCCTTCAACATCCAGCCCTCCTACCAAGGCGCATTGGCGTTCACACCCTACACTATGTCCTAGAATTGAGGCACTTTAAAGAACACTCAGGTGTCGGGTTTGCCACTTCAGGAGGGAATACTATGTATCACACAAAATATTCTGGTAACATTTCCTTGTAGACTTTTCTAGGACTTATGTTCCCACCATAAATCAGGTGCTACTTTAAGAGTCTTTCCATGGACGTCCCATGAAGAAGGCATATGATAAGCCTCATTTTATAGATGCAAAAACTATGATGAAGGAAAGTTAGACAACAGTGCCCAAGTAAGAGGGTCAAATTCAAACCAGGGCAGTAGGAAGGAGCTCCAGGTCTGACCCTCTCTGCCTCACTGCTCTCTCTAGGGCATCTCAGGCCACACCTATGGGGCTGCTTCTTGAACGCATATGTCCTGATGTGGGCTTGCTCACAAACTCACAGGACAAGTGACTACACACACAGGCAGAATCAGGCTCTAATTCCAGTCCTGTAAGAGCTCAGATGGTCAGCCATATCCATCCATCTCCCACACAGAAGAATGGATGCAAGAGAGCTGGGGCCGGAGGGGGCGGGGAATTCAGAGAAATCAACTTGCTATTTAAAGGGGAAAAAAATCTTAATCTGAACACTCTGAAACATTAACAAAACAGTTCGTGGTACCTGGATTTTCCAGTGTCCTTTTGTAATTAATTCCCCCTTAAGCAAAAAAGTTTACTTCTGGGACAAATGTGTGGAATGTCTCTTTTATTAGACACAGAAGGAAATTCCCTTTTTTCAGTATAACTGGCAGAAGTCTTTTTCTTTCTTTCCTTTGATTTTTTAAAAACGTGTTCTTATGTTGCATTTAATCATATAAACAACTTCAAATCACTGCTGAAAAGAGGCAACCCAAGTATCCTCATTACAGGCTCTCTTCCCTATCACCAACTGGGTCCTCTGATCCACAAGCACTGTGGCTTACTACACTTAGTGCTATACTTGAAGCTGAGGCACGTTTAGAATAATGTTTAGCAGCCCAGGTTGCTGCCACAGGAGGATGTTCTGTGAGGCCCCATGATGACTCTAGAGATGTTCCCATGTCCAGCTGTGGCCAGGGTAGACCAAGGACAGGATGTGGGTAGATTTTTATCACACAAAAAACATCACGAACAAGACATACATTCCTATCCTATAAGTCCCATGTGTTGATGGTGTGTGCCCTGTGTGTTGACTGCATCTATATCCAGTGCCATCATCTCTAGCTTTAAGCGAGTACCCTGCCCCACACCAGAACCCCATGCCCACTGGGCTGTGCCCTCAGATTCTTCATGGAGATATTATATGGACACTGAGGCATGTAAATACATGTGGTCTGTATCTGCTAGCACTGTTTCTGTTAGTACACCCAACAGGAACAACAGGTAGAAAAAGCTTATTTTGCTCACACAAATCTGACCCTACTACATACTGTCTGTCCTGCAGACTTTCCTTAAAAATCTTGGTACAAGCCACCAGGACTGAAAAATTCTTGCATTCTCTCTGCCTGAAAAACCAGCACCACATGGACAATGCCAAATTCTGCTGCCAGCTCAGAAAGTGCTGGACTATGGCTATGGTGGGCTCTGAGTATCCGTGGGCCTGAACCTAGGAAAGCACCTCTGAAGGCAGACCTTTCCCAGCAGGGGACCCCAGCAGCACTCCTTTTTTAAAGGAAAGTATTTCTAATGGGATTGCATTTTATAACCTAGATCATGGGTGAGGTCTCCAGCCTAGAGCAGCTTTCCCACTCTCCAGGTGCAAAGTGCACGGCCTCTCTTTTATGGCATTAAGCTCTCCAACAACTGCAGCTGCTTTGTCCACACTTGCTTGGTTCACAACAGTAAACACATGTCTGTTAGTCAAACTGTATTTTTCAAATCCTTCTACACTGTTTTTCCCCTCATGATTCTCACTGTAAACCTGACCAAAAGCAGCTGGCAATAACCATGCAACTGCCTGAAAACTGCCTGAATTCTGTGCTGTTTTTTTTTTAACAGTGTGAGAGAGATAGAATTCAGTTTTTATTTTGTCCTCTCTCTGAAACTTCCATTACACCATGACCTTGTCTATCAAAGAGGAGGAGGAGGAAAAGCCCCACCTGTGACACAGAATTCAAGTACATGTGTGCGAGCAGTAGGGTATCTGCTTCTCCAGTTTTTTTGGCTTCAAGAGATCATACTTTCAGTACCAGTATAGGGAGGCCCACTGGCAAACTGCTGGAGAAGTCTTCTGGGTTAGTCAGTGTACCATTCTGTAAAGTACTTCTGAAGTTAAAATCTGTCAAGCGGGCAAAAATTAGATATAAAATTTTACATCTACTAAATTGATTGATTACTTTTGAATTCAGTTTCACTCAAAACTTTCAGGACATGGAAGAATGAAGATATATTCTTATCCAGAATGTAGCACAAATGGCCTCAAGTCCAATTCCCAAGAGCACCCTTACTCCTTTCTGAAACCCCTCAAGCTAGAGCTTCATTGTCTGCATTTCTATCAGCTTTCTGGTCTTCCAAACCCCCAACCAGTGTCATGCCAAGCTCTGCTTACTGCATTTGAGGGTTTACTCTAGCTTGCAGCTCCAAAGTTTTCCAAATTTCTTCCACAAACCAGTTCCAAAGGCTTAAGAACCATTGGCCAGGTTTAGTCACCGAAATGACCCCATTTCTCTGGTACTAATTTTCGGCATTAGTCACTTTTGCATTGCTGTGACATGCACATGACAGTACTTGACAGAAACAGCTAAGAGAAGACAGATTTAACTGAGCTCATGGTTTATACAGACTTGTAGGCCAATGAGGAAGGGAGGGTTGTGTCTCTGGCAGTAAAAGTATGTGGTAGTGGCTGTTCAGGCCAGAGAGAATGGGGCCAGAGCCAAGGGCCACACTACAATCTTCAAAAGCCTGCCCCCAGAGGCCCACTTCCACCAGTCAGCCCACCTCCTAAAGGGCTCCATAGCATTCCAAGACAGTGCTACCAGACAGAGACCAAGTATTCAAGAATGGACATTTTTGATTCAATGCTAACAGTTTGGAAACTGTGCTTGTCTGTAGAGACAACGTCTTAAGTAATGTTCCATGGTTCTCCTACTGCTCAACTTTAAGAATGGAACATATTTTTAGAAGAAAATCAGGTACAGAATATAAATCAGGTTTATATAAATAGGCTGTAAACACTATATCTGTTGCTCCAACTCTAAAGCAGAGGGATTCTGATATATCTCTGAAATTCAGTATCTGCCACCTAGGTCAAATATAAACACAAACTAATCTGTAGGCAGATGTGCTCAGAACTGCATACTTCTGAGTGTTCACTTCTCAGGTCTAATTGCCCAAGACAGCAGAGTGATGAGAGGCTGAGAAAGGGCAGAAGGCAGGAAGCATGATGAGAGGAAGGGGAAGAGGAAGAAGGCTAGGTCCTAGTCTCCAGATGATTCACTATGGCATATCACCTCTTCAAGTTTGTGTTCATTCTTACATTTGTGTACAACGTTTTCATTCTATGCCATGATAATCAGAATGTTTTGATTTAGAATGTTTTAAATAGATGGCTTCTCACGTCCAGATCAACCCATCCACAGCAAACTGCCACCTCCCTACATGAGAGGCAGTTTGGAGGTAATTACTACTGTGTACCAGGCACAATTCTGAAGCTTTGAAGCCTAGCCCTGACAACTTGCGCTCCATCAGAGCATGTAACTGTCACATAACTTTGTAGGTATAGTTATCTTTCAAGGAGGTCACCTCTGGCCACTGCCTCAGTCTGGGGCTGGGGCTAGGCCTTGTACCTCCATGCTTCCTAACACTGCCATCCACCCCTACTTCTCCCCTGGCTGCAAGTCACCCCTTGACACTGGACCCTCTGCAACCAGCCTTCATACAGCTTTCTGAACAGAGGTAGACTGTGTCTTCCTCCATCACCTGGCTTTGCCTACACTTGCACTTATGCCTGCTCCAAGTATTACACCAAATGACAAAGTCTCATGGGACAGCCATGAGCATCAGCCATGTCTCTTCCTCTCTCCACAAGTCTTTGAGAAGGTTTTCCCAGCTGGGTGATTAACATGCACCTACCAGATATATACAAGCTAAGTTCTAAGGCCCCTAGGCTGCCTTGTGTGACCACACTGACCTCAAAATCAGTGACTCCTCTACAGTATCCCCGTGGACCCCCAGTCTCATCAACCCAATACCACTTGACTTTCCAAAGAAAAGAAACTAGTTGCCTCTAGTATTAAATAAAGCTCCAAGGTTGTGTGTGCAAAGAGTATTGTATTTAAAAGGCTAATTGTAGTAGAGATCGGCATGTTTATGAACTTCCAATTGATAAATTTGCAAAAAAAAAAATCTGAAAGAGTTCTAAGTTAACAGACTTTAAGGTCTATCGCCAGACATGGTGGCACATGCCTTTAATCCCAGCACTTGGGAGGCAGAGGCAGGCAGATTTCTGTGAGTTCAAGGCCAGCCTGGTCTACACAGTGAGTTCCAGGACAGCTGCGGCTACAGGGAGACCCTGTCTCAAAAAGACCAATTAAAAAAAAAAGTACAGACTATCCTACAACTGGAACTATCCAAAGAACAGACCAGATAGCCATTTCCCAGATAGGGGCAAGAGAAAACAGACCACCAAGAACAACCACTCAGATTCCCAAATGAGCCACTTTTATAACCCCTTGACCATGAACACATCTCTGCACCTACAGCCACTTATATGACCTACTGTGACCACACCTCTGTACTTACAGCCAGCTATCTCTATAACCTATTGCAACCCATGGGCATAATCCTCCACAGTGAACACACCTCTATGGCACTATCTCCTGCCCCATCTTCCCTATATGACCCACCTGTCACCCAGAATGAATGCCTTCTCAATAATCCCATTCACCCTAACCCCTGTAACAGTGTTTCTCTAGCCAGCTCTTCTGGGAAAGGGCTGGGTGCCCAGCCTCCTAGCTGTATCACAAGCAGCTGGGGTGTATTGTTATTCATTGGTCTCTGTCATCAGCATCATACTAAGCCCCAATAGCACTGAGAGAAGAGCTCAGATCACAGCACAGCCTGTGCAGGGAACCTGCTCCTAGGCAGGAATTTGTTGTCTTCATCTCTGGTCTGTCTTGGATCCAAGAGGCTTCAGTGAGTAACACAGACCTAAACATGCACAGGAAGGTCTTAGAGTCAAGAGTCTGGAGCAGCTGAGCAGCTGACAGTGCAGCAATGTTCCCAGAGAGGCTCTGTTGGGCAGCACCTGTCATTCTCTGTAAGATGTCCTCCACCCTAGAGCAGTCGGTGAAGGACCTGCAGGGCCCACAGTTTATGTTTAGTGTCACTGAAGTTGCCTACAGAGAAACAGGCTGCTATACAGCCCTCAGGACACAGAGATGAAGAGAGATGAGAAGTGAGAATGACCTCCAGGCCCTTCCAGTCCCTAGTCAGGAAGTAAATAGTGGCTACACTACTGTTAGATTTTAGGTAGTAACAAAATCATTACTACGAACTATTTAAAAGTGATCAGTTCCCCCAACTGCTTCCAATAAGATTTATCATTGACCAAAATAACAGTATACAAGTATTTCCAAGTATTGGTCCTCTGGACCAGCAGAAGCCCAATCCATTTCCTTAAACTTCCTGCGAGACAGGCAGCTGCTGGCCTTGTTGGGGGACATCGGCTAAAGATAGCAGGGTCACTAAAAATAGCAGAGCACCAAGGTGGCCCCTCCTGATATTGTTCACACATGGACATGGTCACCACTCAGTGGCAGTGCAGAAGAAAGAACTGACTGGACCTGGGCATCTTCAGCCCACAGTAAAGGAACCTGGAGGAGACTCAGAGAAGAGTCAGTGCTGAGGTGGCACAGAAAAGTGCCCAAGCAGAGATGGAGAGTCATCCAGCAGACATGCCACAGAGCCCAATGCTGCACTAACGAAACATCTTCCAAACTCAAAATTTGTCACTGGACCAACCTACACAGTGCACAAAACATTCAGAATGTTGCCTGTGTGCAGAATGGTATGAACAAAAGTTTCCAGAAAAGTTCTGCATCTTGCCCTGAAGTTTCTGTAAAGCTGACCAACTGATTACCATTCCAACGTCTGTAGGGAGTTTGAAATGTTGCAGATTCAGAGCCTATTTACTATTTATCTCGGGCCATTTTCAGCTCCTAAATAGCCACTCCTTGCCCACCTCTGTTTCTAACTTAGTATCTTGTGACCAACAAAGAAAAAAAAACCTTTAGGAATGTATTAACTTAGCTCCCACCAACCAAAAAGCTAAGAATGCTGTCAGACAGCATCTGAGGTCTATAGCTAAGAGTTCTCTTTTACTGTATCCACCTACTTGATGTTTCCACCAATGTATTTGAAAAGTATTTTGATTTATTTTATTGTTTCTATAAAAACTTCATGAAACTGCTTCTACACTGGAATATGGAATTTTGGGTAACCTAATCTGTGTTCCTGGGCCATGGTCACTCATATTTGGCTCCAGAATAAACTATCTCTTATCTGCTTTGAAATGAGTTGTGTTTTTACATCGGCACTGGCTTCAGCCAAACCTCAGTCACTGTGTACAGCAGGCTAGAGCAGACAGCAGGCTAGAGCCAGAAGGCAGAAACAGTACTGAACATTCCTCATTTACCTGTGTTTTCATGCATTCACTAAACTCCATCACTCACTCAACCAACCAGTGCAGAGGTCAAGAACAATAGAAGGAACCCAGAAGTCAACAATTGGGTATTATTTTAGAGAGAGCCAGGTGGACAGAGAAAAGGCAACCTAGGGTTACCTGCAGCCCCTCAGTGCAGGGGTGGGGGTGTATGTATGTGGGTAGAGCCACAGCCACAACTGCCCTCTGGAAAGTCAGTGAACTGTTTTGTAAACAGAAGGAGTTACCACATTGCCCATATCTTGCCTGTGGCTGTTCCCTGCACAGGTATGGGCCCCTAGGACACAGAACTTCTATCTTCCCCTTTTAGAGGAGGGCTATTCCATACTGAATAGGGGAAAGGGTGCTGTCCTCCTCTGCTGGGGGGCCCTCGATGGAGCAAAAGGACTCCTTCCCATTCAATTAATTCGCCAATGACTGTGAGGCTTGTAGACACAACCTTTAACCAAAGGTCCCTCACCCTGCTTACTTAAGCTCTGAGTGTGACCTGGTACCCTGGTTTCAGGCTAGAGGCAGATAAGGCCAAGCTGAGCCAGCAGCTAGGGAGCTGGAGGGAGCCTCCCAGTAGGCCATATACCCACCACATGCAAGACAGGGGTCTGTTGCTTACCACACTTTTCTAAGGCAGCTGTATGATTCCCCCTGTTATTTTAAATTCTATCAAGAAGAGACTGATTCTTGTTTTGTGTTCTGCATTCCCAGCATCTGGCTTAATACGTGACCTCCAGAGGATGCCCAATAATCACGAAACAAAGCACAGGTACAGTGAAGCTTGCTACCAAGCAGCAAGTCACTGCCAGGAATAAACTGCACCCACACCTACCAAGCTACTGTAAGGGACTCAAGAACAAGCAAAAGTTCAAAAGCTTTACACCAATGAGTTTTCAATAGCCCAGGTTTTTTTGTTTGGGGGGGGGGTTCTCTGTTGCCATGTATGAGGAAACCTGTAGGGCTAAGTTCTAGGGACTCACAAGGGAGCTGGGGGGGGGGGTTGCCTTTCTTACTCTGATTAGTGTTTTCCTCATGGCATGAACTCTGTAAGCTTTGAGCCAACACTTCAGAGAGAATAATTTTAACCTTCTTCCCCAGATTATCTGCTCCTCTTTGCCCTTCAAATTACCCAAAGAAATGGATACTCCTTCCAGTTTGCAGAGCTAGGGCAGCTGGCTTTCTCTGTTCCCTGCAGTCCCCACACGAGCAGGCTAATGAGTTAGCAGAACATACAAGCGATGCAGACCCAGGGTAAAGAGCCGTGGCCAGGGGCCAGGCTAATAACCAGTCTGTGCTCATTTGCTGGGTGGATCTGGGAATCTGCTTGGAGGAGCTCGGAAGTTAATTACCATTAGGCTGGTTCCCTCCTGCAGGGCCTGCCTCCTCCCTGCAGATGAGTGCCCCAGCCTCTCACTGAGACAGACAGAACCCCCAACTACTAACTGCACACAGATAGAGCCTCCAGCCCATCCCCCTGGAGACATGTTTTTTTTTTCAGTGACCCACTGGGACTCCCAGGGCACTTACTGTAAGTACCATGGATGTGGAACCTAAAGGTGCTCACTTGGCAGTGTATCAGGGAGTCTCTGAAGACAGGGCCTTAATTCCGCTCAGCAACCTGCAGCTGGGGTGGCCCTCACCACCACAGCAGGCAATGGGGAAGAGGCTTCCTGCATAAAGGAACCTCTTCTGGTCCCTTTATCCCATTTCCACCTTCCTACCTGCAGGACTATAAACATCCTTTCCTCTTTAGGCCTCAGACTCCAGCAACCACAGTCCATCATTACAGTACCCATCCCCATCCTTCACAGAGACCTCTGTATCTTGGAGGATTTCGAGATAGAGATTTCACCCTCACAAGCTACACCTGCACTCTCTTTCCGCTGGCACTGGAAGGCTAGTGTGCTTCCTCCAACTCACATCTAGGCTGTTACTCTATCAGAGCCCAAGTTCATGTACAGAAGAAAGTTGTGCACTTGTGGTCCTGAGTCACTGAGTACCTGCTTTGCATACTTTACCTTACAAGGCACCTAGTGCTCAGGAACCTGGAGACACAGTCTGTCACCAGACAGGTGATGCAGGAGTATATGAATGGCCACAGGTGAGAGTTATCAGTGGTCCAGGTGGCTGGAGTGGGGTAAGGGCCCTTGCACTAAGCAGGCCATGGGGAAGAGTACAGGGAACATCTGGAGCAAGCCTGTGGCCAAGGTGGTACCAGCTCTAAGCAGGTTCTAGAACCGTCAATGAGGGGCTTGCATCTCCCAGGCCCTGAAGGTGCACAGAGCCATGACACTAGCTAAGTACTCCCTAATCCAGCTCCAGAGAGTGGGTCACCAGTTCCTTCAGTTCCACTCAGGCACAAAGAGGCCTCGCTATCAACCTCTTCCTACCAGCCAGAGTTCAATTCGCCTCAGTGGCTGAGTTGCCTCTAGTCCTGAAGACCAGGCTCTATGGGGAGCCAGGGTGTGGAGTTCAGAGTCACAGCCACTGTGCTTCCAAACTGAGAGCCCCAGGTGTCCACAGTGTCTTCCTGGCCTTCTTCCTGCCCTTCCCTTGCCCTGCCCAGGCTCTTCCCCTCTGAGTTTTTATTGTTTATAAATGAGTAATGTGGGGTAATTTTCCTCCGTCTTCAGGGATTCCCTGCTGCACCTCCAAGTGAGCACCATGTCTTCTGTTTTCCACCACTATGGTGTTAATAACACTGTACAAAGTACGGAAGCCTAAGTCCTAACAGCAAAAGTTTTAAGTGGCTTTGGGGAAGAAAAACAAAGAAATCAGATTGGTGAGAACTCTAGAGCTCTGACCCATGGGACCAGGTATACAAGTGCTCTCCCCGCCCCTAGGTGACACATGGGGCCCTGGCTGAATGTCCCTGGAGACCTCTCCTGTCATGTAACCAGGGCCTGGGAGCCCATCATGGAACCACACCACATAGGAATGGTAGCTGGTTGTAATCTGTCTTACATGCTTAAAACCATTTCCAGCACGTTCCTAATAACAGAACTGGACTTCTTCCCTTTACTGCCACAGTGGGAACCTGTGAGCAGCCTCCCTTACCTGTCCTGTGTTAAACATTTAACAGCTGGCTGCTTTGGTTCAGCACAGAGGGCACTGTCTGCAAAGTGAAGGTGTCAGAGGCACAGATCCCTGAGACCCAAGGGCAGTCGAGTAGAAGCCTGCCACTTAGGGCCCTGTTTGCCCCTCCTGCTGGGTCTCCCCCAGTAATGCTAACCTTGCCTACCCCCTAGCCCTCTCTCCTCCCTCTAGTTCATTTCTGATTGCTAAAATTATTGTAATAGTTGATGGGAAGTCCTTTGCATCGTGGAAAGCTTCCACAGGCAAGGAGGGGAGACAGGAAAATCCCAGGCAGTAATTTTCTAGGCTATGCCCTGCCTCATCCATGTTTATTACCTCTGTTGGAAAAAGCCAATTTTGTACCAACCAGATACAGGAAGTAACTACTTTGTATTTTTAGGTGTAGGGGTAGGTAGGCAGAAAGGTCTAGCACCTGCATCAGACCAAACTTCAAAAGTATGTGTTAACAGGAATTACATTCCTGAGACAGCCTCCTCCAGTCACAGAGCATAGACAGCTGCTTCTGGTGTTCAGTCACATCTAGAGTCTGTGTCAGGGCCATGTGTTAGTCTTCAGATGTAGTTCGAAAATCTCTAGTAAACATCTTTCCAGAAGGATCCAACAAGGCTTACAGATAAAGCTTAGAAACCAAGGTCTCTTGCATGCATAGAAAGAAAACTATGGAAGACACCTGCAGAAGTCAGTCCTAGCACTGATGCCAGCTGGTCACTCCAGCTGGCCACTCCATCTTGCCAAGGGGCTGCTACAAGCTACGTGAGAGGGTTGTCAGAGGTCTTGCTGCCAAGCCCATCCAAGTCCTCTCTGTACTTCTGATCCAGCTCTACTATGGGGTAGGTGACCAGAAAGACTTGTTTCCCCTGGGGCTAGTCACACACAGAGCACAAGGTCTATATGTAGCCTCACTTCAGGGGCAGCCCTCATCTTGTAAAAGAGCTAGGAGGGGCAAGGAGTCTGCCTAGGTCTTGTGCAGGGCAGGGCTTGCTTTCCACAGGGCTGGCTGCTGACCATGTACTCCCTCTGCTCTGTCCTGCCTTCCTGTCACCTCTCTTCAAACTGGAAGCCTGATAAACACTTGGCTCTGTCCCTCTGGAATTGCAAAGCCTGGCCTTTACCCCAAGACATGAGTCAAACTCTCTCTCTTCCTTTGCCTCCTTAGAAATGAAGTAAAATTAGTCAGAGATGATGGTAAATTCTTTACACAAACTCCCCCTTGAAGAGTTCAGTACACAGGCAGGAGTAAGTCATTCATTGAGCACCTACTGGTGGCAGGGTAAAGACAAATTCTCAGGGCCAGGTGCCAACCCCACAGTACAGTGAGGAAAGCAGGACTCTGGGTGGTGGAGCTTCCTTGGCTATTATGAAAACTGCCCATTAACCTCAGATCACTACTGAACAGCAGAATGACTTTATCCCACTGTGCACTGAAATAACATTGTAACTTTCACTCTTCTGTCAGCTCCAAAGACTGCCTACCATAAGGCATCTAGCCAGCTCTGATGTTCCAACAGTAGTTCTCAATGAACTATTTAAGAGATAGAATTATTCAATGTTATAATGAAAACACTTACTACCAACAAGAAGTCTCTGAACTTCTGAAACCATGCCTTCCTTTAAAAAGCAACAGAGGTGCTTAAGATCAAGACAGACAAAACCCCAGCACAGACACGGGGAAATGGGTTAAAAAAAAAAAAACCAAACCTATCTAAGGAATTATTGGCAATCAATGGCTACTGGGAGGGCGAGAATCAGTCATATATAAGACTCTCTCTCTATATGTGCATATATACACATATAGACACACATACACACACATATTGCAGTACAGGAAATTGGGCAGGAGGTATTAAGAGAGGGTGCAGATAGGGAAGGGGGATTCAAATATGATCAAAATATATTGTATGAAATTTATAAAAATTCAATAAAAAAGGAAAAAAAAAAAGCAACACAGCAAGCTATAAAATCAGAGAAAATAATTTCAACTAAAAAAAAAGCCTGACACTGTTCTTACAGAATCAATAACTTTTTAGCCGGGCACAGTGGCGCAAGCCTTTAATCCCAGCACTCAGGAGGCAGAAACAGGCGGATCTCTGTAAGTTCGAGTCCAGCCTGGTCTACATAGTGAGTTCCAGGACATCGGGGGCTACAGAGAGACCCTGTCTCAAAGAAGACCAAAAAAAAAAAAAAAAAAAAAAAAAAAAAAACCAAAAGAACAAAAAACAACCCATAATTTTAAATGTAATCAACTCATTTCTTACTGATTTTTCATGCCATAAAAGAATCAATGTTACAGATTAAAAAGAAAAACTTGTATTTAAACCAAAGTGACCAGAAGAGTTGTGGAAGGAAAGCTCACCCAGGACACTCACTCCAATTTCTGTAGGTACACTTGGGAAAACCATGGAACTGTAAACTCCAATGCTGCATCAGTAGGCCGCCACCTGCCCTCAGCCGCCTCGCCTGCTAAATACACCCTTATATTTGAATGTCATCAAAGTAGTATTTGCTCTACCACAAATACTCAACTTTCTTCTCTGGAGCAATCATTTCCACTCACCACTCCCTGCCTTAAGTGGGCAGCATGCAGTGTGTAAATCCCACATAAACCCCAACTCACATGTCTGCTCTGTTCAAAACATTGAAAAGGAAAAACCTACCTGGGCACATTTTCCATTAAAATTTAACTGATGCTCAGGTTTCAGTAAGTCTTCTCATTACCCTATTTATAGGTCCTTTTTTTTTTTAATTAAAAAAGTATTCTTCGATGGTAAGACCTTATTGCTGAAGATACCACAGACACACTAGTGGGTCACAGGACATGGAGAAATCAAGTAGGTACTGACCAGGAGCCTTCCCTCTTGCTGGCTAGCTTCACAGAACTGGAAGGTGCTACATAGATTGCTGGGGAGAAAATTCATCAACAGTCTCACCCAGCTGTGAACTCTGTGAACTACAATAATGACCAGTGTGGCACAATATGCCCATGGGTGCAACAGTGACACCATTGTTATAGGGGTAACCAAACACTTTCTGGTTCGCTTTTAAGCCTGTTCCATAGGACAAAACACATTCCTGATACTGTAAATCTAGCCAAGAACTCATGAATGGAACGCTAACAGGCCCTAGGGGTGAACATACCATTATTCTGCTAAATGGGCAAAGTATCAAATTGCCCTCTAAATTCCTATCTCTCTACCCATAGATTTGTACAGCTCACAGACCTCATCAGAAAGGTTTCTTTGTACAGTGGATGGTGATGAACACAGAAACTCACAACTCATCAAAGTACAGAAAATAAGTGTCCCTGGAGCACTCAGTCACAAATGGGGCATCTATATCACACCCCACCCCAAGGCTCGGGGACAATTGTGGAAGAGGGTACAAAAAGACTGTGAGAGTCATAGGTCAGAGAGGACCAGAATGAAGCAGTGTCTTCTGCATATGACAGGACCACTGCACTCATAAACTTACAACACAGGTGATTACCGACACAAGATCAAGACAGTCAACATTCTAGCATGGAGTGGGAAGGGGTTCATGAGCCCCCACCTCTAGCTGAGGGGCCCCCACCTTTAGCTGAGGGGCTATGGACAGTTGATGGCTTCTGGGGCAGGAAAAGTCTGCTTTCTTTAAAGACGTGGCTCCTGGTAGGTTGACAATGCTCGAGTGGATGGCCCCTTACCCAGGAAAACATGGACAGCACAGATTGGACTCAATAGGTTACTTTAGAAAATCTTTTTTTAAACAAAGAGAGGGCTGGAGATATGGCTCAGGGGTTAAGACTACTGGCTGTTTCTGCAGAAGACTGGGGTTCAGTTCTTGGCACTCATATATTGACTAACAACTGCTTATTAACTCCAGTTCCAGGGGCTCTGACAGCCTCTTCTGACCTTTGAGGGCACTGCACAACATGGTGCACTTACATACATGCAAGCAAAACACTCATACACATAAAATAAAAATAAATTAATTAAAAAGACAAAGTAATGGGGGGTAGGGCGGTAGGGTAGATCTGGAAGGAGTTAGGGAGTGAAGGAGATGAATGTGATCAAAATACATTGTATAAAATGTTTAAAAATATTTTTAAAAGTATCCCTCCCAAACTAAGAGATATAATACCAAATATGGAATAAACTTCCTAATTAAAACTGTCCATAATTCACTTCAGTTGGGAATAAGTTTTGAAATGAACTTCAGTGATGGTGGCAAGACAGAGTGGGTGTCAGATGCAATGAAACTTATCCTAAGCATAAATTTTACCATAATAAAATTGCCCATAACCAATCTATTACTCATCTACCCAATAAATCAACATGTCCTTATAATATTAAAACATCATTCTTTGTCCCCAGCACTCCGGAGGCAGAGGCAGGAGGATCATTGAGAGCTCAAGGCTAGCTTGGTCTACATACTGAGACCCTGTCTCAAACCTCCCCACCCCCCACCCCCCAAAAAATAATAATTCTTTGGGCCAGCAAGATGGTAAGGGTGCATGTCACCAAGATGCCTGATGTTTCACTGGCTGACTGGGTTAAGCCCCCTTCAGGACTCAGCCTTCCAGTATAGTGTTCCCAAACACCTCACCATCCTGGCTCCTGTCGGATTCATTCCCTCTCCTCTAACACCAGCATATCACACCCTGTGTTAACCCAGTTCCTCTCTATCTAGTTACCAGTTTGCTCCACTGAATGCACAGTGCATACAGTAAGTACTCAACGACTGAGTGGAAGCACTGAACATCAAGGCTGGCCTGTTATAAGCTGGCCTGGTTCTGTGTAAGCAGCTCACAGGACTGCCTGCAGATAATCCGCAGTGATGTTTTGATTATATTTTGTATCTAAGAAATGATAAAAAGAGTTGAATATCTTTTTAAATTCTAGATTCTTTTCATAAGATAATGCTATACAGCAGTCCCTTCTGCATGAAATAACTACTATTATCAAGC
>NW_008351509.1:1258280-1269055 GCF_000622305.1 Nannospalax galili | reverse complement strand
GACAAGAGTTATACAATTTGGGAGTCTTTTAGATAGACCCACTGAAGGGGTCCAATTGCCTCACCCTGTTCAGCATGGAAGAAGCCAGAGCGGTCTGTGTTCCTATTCCCTATTGGCAATTTGGGTACCCTCTTCAGAGGATGGTGTGATAAGAATAGGAGGTAGGAATTGGCTAGGCAGTTAGGGTAAAAAGGCCCCAAAGAAATGTAGCCAGTTTGGGGGCTAAAAGTCAAAATGTCCTTCAGCCTGTTAGCAACACACTCTGTTCCAAAGGCCAAAAATTGTCAAACTGTCACAAGTATTTGGGACCTTGTATCTAATCCTTAAAAGATTTTAGGGTTACCTCTTCAGAGGGGGGAATGTTGGAGGGAAGTGGGTATGGATTTGATCAAAACACCTTGTATGCATGTATGAAATTCTCAAAGTTTTTGTAGAAATTAAAAAAAAAAAAAGAGTTGAATAAAGTGAGGAATGAAGATGGAAGAGTCTCTGACCACCACGGTGGCGCTCTACACACACACACACACACACACACACACACACACACACACTTCCCACTTTATACCAAAGTTGATTGCTACTGGAAAAACGCATGGACTCTAATGGTTCATGTTCATCTGAACCAGAACAACTGCATGGATACTTTATAGAGACAGAAGGTGATTCAGGGGACTCTGCATTGAGCCATTTTATCTGAAAGCAACAGGCATAAGTGAGACTCGACTTGGGTCCCACACTGCCACACCAATGACTCTCCTAACATTTCATCTCCATCTCTGAGTTCGAGTGATATCTGAGACCTTGAAAAACTACACAAAAAACCAGATGAGATCTTCACAGCAGAACTTTGCTGTCCCTAATCCCCTGCTGAAAACAGGCTGGGGAAATCCTCTTTTCTCTGCAGCACAGACTATTTAACTGTTAAAGCACTGCCTCCTCTCAAGCAAGAAGGGACCTCCAGGTGGAGGACACCAAGCACACCCAGACCCTCCCACTCTCTACTGGGGCCTGATACCTGTGGTAAGCAGTTCCTTGGCCTGGTCTTGGCTCACACTCTGCAGAAGTTTCACAGGCCTATGGACAAGCACATAAAGACTCTGGGTCTGAGGCTAGTGCCAATGCCGGGCAAGGTTTCTGCTTAACATAGACCTTCCTGCCTTGTGCTCAGTCAAATGAGTAAAAAGTCTCATTCAACAACGGGGGGGGGGGGGCACGAATTCCTGACAGGAAGATGGGCCAGTGGCTGATGGTGATTTCTGATACAACAGCTTCAGCATGACAATGAGACTTAATACAAAGCACACTGAAAGACAGTTAAAGAGCTAGCTTGGGGACTTACAGCTGCCTGTGAGGAGCTGGAAGGGCCATGATGTGCAGGTACAGGTGTTCTGATTCTACTACCAAACAGCTGTGCAGACCAGCAAACCACCCTGCCCGTTCTGTGCCCTTCCAGTCCACCTCCCAACAACAAAGTACCAACTATGCCAGTCAGAGGCTCCATCCTAGATAAGCAGTCCCAATCCACTTTGTGACGTAAACAACAGCATCTGCTTGGTCAATAAACCAGATGTGCATGTGAACCATATCGCAAACACAAAACAAGGTGTTATAGCACTGTGTTAGCCCAACGCCACCGCCCTGTCAGTCTCTTAAGAAGGGAGTCGAATCATCAGATCACATGTAATAATGGGCAAATCACCTGCTTCACTAAAGATAAAACACTCACCAAATGTATTCTATGCTGAGTCTTTCCGGATTTTGTGCAATATGTTACAATTTATTTGAGGTTGCGTAAACAAAGTGCCTTGTCTCTTGAATTCCCCATCTGTTTGAACACTTGATCTAAACAGAGCCTCCTTTACCACATCTTACAAAGTGAACTCTGTCCCCAGGTTCATATGCTAGAGCCCTTGCACTGTGATCAGATAGTGTGCATCAACCCAGGTAATGTGAGCACGAGGCTAGTAACTAAGACCTAAGGAGCCAGAGGTCATAACTGGGGAGGTCCAGTCTCTCTCGATGAGATGGGGACATGAGAAGGAGTGCACACATCAGAACCCAAAGTTGCTCACACCCTGACCCAAGGAATGACTCCTCCTGAGGTAGCCTGTGTAGAGCCTAGGTCACCTGAGGAGTGCACAGCACCCACTTCAGCGGTACATGTAAAGCTGCCAGGGTACCAATTTAAGCTGATGGACTCAGAAATAGGCTTCCTTCAGGATAACATCGCTAGCCACAGGGTGGTTTGTCCATAAGGATTTTTCCTACCTTATTCCATCCTTAGCACTGGTATTCTTGGCCATCTAACTCAGATGCCTACCAACTGCCATTTCAGAAACTCTGGTTGCTTATCTCACCTGATGAGACACAGGACAGAGCCTGATGCAGAGGCAGTCATCTGCAACACAAGCAGAGGGGCATGCCCCTAGATGCAGGCCTTTAGCCTGCCTGCTCTGACTTCATCCAGAGTGGACAAGTGGACAGAGTGGACACAAGGGGGTACAGACACAGGCAGTTAGAAAAGACAGTTGGAAAAGGAGCTCAAACACTCAAGAGGTCAAAGGGTTCACACCCTGGGGGGGTACAGGAGCCCCAGACATGGAGTACTTGCTGAGTGAGTGGAAGATACTGCATAGGAACAATGCCACATGTGTGCGTGTGTGCAAAGGGCTGCTTCCAGGGTAAACACAGTGGAGAAAAGCAGGACAGTGGGGACTCTGCGAGACTCACATGTCACTTCTGGACAGCTTCTAAGATGATCTGTCAGGAGGGTGAGAAAACCTGCAGAAGCATAGTGTGTGGAGGACATGACACTTCTTGTCAGCAACACCTAACTTTGTGAAAATTATCTGCATTCAAAACACAAATTGGGCTGGGTGTGGTGGTATACGCCTTCAATCCCAGCACTTGGGAGGCAGAGGCAGGAGAATCTCTATGAGTTCAAGGCCAGCTGGGGCTACAGGGAGACCCTGTCTCAAAAAAAAAAAACCAAAAAAAAAAAACCCACAAACTGGGCCAGGCATAGTGACTCACAACTATAATTCCAGAACTCTGAGGCAGGAGGACTAGACTTCAAAGCCAGCCTGTGCTACATACTGAGTCCAAGGCCAGCCTCGGCTCTATGTAATACTCTATCAAAAACAACTTTTTAAAGCTGGATAGGGCCAGATTCTCAGTGTACACCAGCCCCAGGTGCTGCCAGCTGATGCTCCTTTGGCTCCGCTGAGCCACAACCAATGCCAAGTAAAGTACAATGCCATCTTTGGAAGCATGGGAAGACTCCTGAAATGTTGGTCACCACCCCCAACATGGCTCATCTCCAGAGCGTGGCTCACCCCTCAAGCATGGCTCACCTCAATGTCTAATGTACATTAACATCTCAATACATATACCAAGAAGAGGTCTGGTTCTGACACTCACAAATGTAAAAACCACAAAAATATGGGAAGCATTTTCAACAAAATATGAGGACGGTAGGAAGGTAGTTACTAAACACTTTTAGAAAAGAAATTTGAAAATATATCCCTCCATCCTCCAGAGTGAGGGAAGGGCTCAGTGTGTTTTGAGGGAAACTACAAGGATAGATGATCACAAATAAGTGAAATTCGCCACTAGTAATTCCTGCATGGACAGAAGAGATGCACCCGACTGTTATGCATAGAAATCAACTACTCCCTACTTCACCTGAAAATGTTGAAACATTGAGGCTAAAGAGAGCTCAGCAGTCAAGGGCTGACCCCAGTTACTCTTCCAAAGGACCCAGGTTCAATTCCCAACACCCGCATGACACCTAACAACTGTAAGTAACTCCAATTCTAGGGGATCAGAAGCCTCCGCAATTATACATTAAAAAATTAATTAATAGAAAAATAAAAGTTGAAGCACATCTAAAGGAGAGACAGTAGAGATGTGACTAACTGGCACAGAATTCACACACCAGGTCCAGCATGAGCCCAGGCCTCTAAGGTCAAGTGCTGATTGCTGACATCTACACTACTTCTCTTGGGAGCCCCATAAAGGCTCCCTCTTCAGGAGGTACAGGAAGTAGACCCTCCCCAACTTCAGTCACAGTGCTTACCCCCCCCACACAAAGACAGCAAACAGCAGGCAAAGCACAATAAGAACTTGAAAAACAGCATACACAAACTGTTTGCTTTGCTTTAGAGTCTTCATGTGGGGACCCAAACCAGAAAAGCCTGAATCCTTGTTGCTGGGTAGGGGACAGGTTACATGCCAGAGATATGCCAGGCAGCTCAGAATAGCCCTAAACAGCTAATCTTCCACCAGCAGGGCCAAAGGTAAAGGAAATGTGGATATTCGTGGACACATGACTGTATTTTAAGTGTTGGCAAGAAATTTGACTACCATTCTAGCTACTAAGTAGCCAATATAACCAGCCCAGGGTCAAGTCCCCTGCCTGCTCTAGGACAGGCTCCTGTGACAGGACATAAGAACTAGGAGACGCCTGCCGGGAGAGCACAAGCATTCCAAGGGGTCTGCTAGATCTTCAGAGCTTTGCTCTTAACATCAAGTATCAAGTTCTATGGAGGGCACCACTGCTGTTCCTGCCCAGACCCTGAGGGTCAATGAACAGACAAAATAGAATTGGAAATGAACTCAGAATTCTGAGAGCTCAATTCTGGCAGGGTCCTTAGGATCCTGGGGAAGGGCACCTATGGAAGCACAGGAAGGCGGCAGAGGGAGCAGCCAGTCAGGACAGCATCAGAGAGGTAAAGGTCTGAGAGCTTAGGCACTTTCCTTGAAGAACCAGAAACCTTGGAATCTGGTGCACCCCACATTCCTGAGGGTCTATGAAATGAGTGAAGGAGAGTAAACCCAGAAGCTTGCAATAGTATTGAACACGATTTAAACACCCGCTGGTCATTCCAGTGCTTGGAAGTACCACGGAGCTCCCTTCAGAATCACCATGCAGCATCCTCCTCAGGGCCACAGTCACAGTGATGGTGAATCACCCATCGGAGGTCACAGAGTACTGATGGTGCAGGACCTTACATGCAGGAATAGGCACATGGGGAGCATATGGACACAGGGGTAAGCCTGAGGGCCCTGACACAGAGGAAGAGGCTCCATCTTGTCCCAGACTGAGGGTGTAACACAGAGGGGATGAGCCAGTACTGAGGCCAGGACCCTGCTAAGCCCACAGGGGCCCTAAGGGGGAAACAGGCAAGCAGCAGGGCACATGATGCCCAGGGCTCCTGGACTGTACTGGCCTTTCTTTCCACTGGACATATTACCCAGCACTGACCCAGTCAGCCTGGCAGCCCTCAAATCGCTGCCTAGTAAGACCTGTTAACCCAGTGTTATGGTTTAGATACACAAGTACTGTCCTCCCACAAAAGGCTCATGGCTTGGTCCCCAGCTGTTGGAGCTAATCACTGAGAGGTGACTGGACTGTTAGGGCTCTGAGCTCATCAATGGATAATACACCGATAAGTTCATAAATGGATGCGTTATTGGAAGGTCGTGGAAAGTAGCAGGGAGAACCTTGGTGGAAAAATTAGGATACTAAGGTTGTGCCCTGGAAAGACATACCTTGCCCCTGGCCCCTTCCTGGCTCCCTCTGCACCCTAACTTCCAAGAAGTGAGCCCTTTTGCTTGTCCATGTCCTCCTGCCATGATGTTTGCCTCACCAGGACCTGAAATGTCTGAAACCATGTTTCTTCACCTGACCACTAACACTTGCCTACTTGTTCAGTATGCCTCGCCATTCTGAGGTGGCTGCCTCAGGGATGGGAATCCTGGTCTCTGTCCTGCTGACCTACTGATATGTCACAGGGCACTCACCTGCAGTAAAATGTGAATGTGTAAATCACACTGAGGCCTGCTGAGGTCAAGTGTGAGTGCCACCACTGAAGTCACAGGAAGTCACTGTGAAGAACCCCCCAGGAGCAAGAAAAAGGTAAGGTGGGAGGAAAGAAAGTCCAGTCAGCTACATGGGACAAGCCATTAAGATAATGGGTAATGAAGACATGACTATGCAGTGGAGCAGATGATGTCACCTGAACAGGAAGGATAAGGGAGGGACCCAGAATACAAGCTGCAGGACTGGCCTCTATCAGAACAGGGTCATCTGCACCAAACCCAGAGAGGCCAAGGAAAGAGAGAGCAGGGTTATAGGGTGTGCACTTGGCATGCTATTTTCTCCTCGAAGGTCCAGGCAGGTTGCCAGCTGCCCCATGAAGAGGCAGTACAGGTCCAATCTATACTAGCAACAGGGTGTCCCACTCAGAGCACTCACCACATGCAAAGACTGTCCCAGCCAGACCTGCAGGTACCAGAGTGGGCACTATGGGCAGTCTTAACTTTACAGAGGAGGAAACAGCTTGAGGAAGCCAACTGCCAGCCCAAGGTACACAGGCGATGAGCTGAGACAACATGTGAGTGAGATCCAGGAGACTAAAAGCCTAACCTCAGACCCCCTGCCATTTGCTATGAGTTTCTTAGCCATCAGCATCCCTCAAGCAAAAATAGTACATACTCAATCTTGTTGAATTTCCAGTGCTGTAAAAATTGCTTTCTATTGATCCGTATTGCAAATAAATAGCGCTCTTACCTGCATTTAACTTGGTTGAAAGAGTACTTCTAAGTCTGAGATGAAATCTTCCATCCACCCTGTTTCTGTGGAGTATGGGGCCCAGGCACCCAAGAACAATTTGTACTTTCAGTTTGGAGCCCAGCACATCTGTAGACAGAATTCTCGGGTAGCGGGGCACTATGTGTGTTTGTTAGCAGAGCTGCAACATCTCAGCTAATTGTAAACTGAGGACAGCACTCTCATTTCCAGAAATTTAACTGATGGCAATAATATAAGCCTCTTTCCCTTAGGTTATTAAATTCAGTCTCTGGCATGAAATAAAAGCATCTTAGCAGCACTCGTCCTAAGGAGCAGACAATCGTTCCACAGGGTTCCAGAGAACAATGGGAAGGATTTAAAGCAATGGCTGGAACATAAAAGTTAAATTACACAGCTGGGCTGATTGCTCAGAAATGTCCAATTGGAACATACCAGCCCCTGAAGACAGGTAGGTGCTGGATAAACTTGTCTGACTCCTGCCTTGTAAAAGCTGTGTTAATTATAAACTTCACAAGCCCACCCTGCAGGTTGCTGCCACCAGACTGGAGACAGACCATCCATTAGCCTGGGGTTTTATGCCTAAGGATTCACTTATTTCAAATACCAGAAGGCCTTGGTGGTTAAATGGTTTCACTTTATGTCCACAGACTCTGGGGGCTGAACAGGAAGGTCTCATGTTCCCAGTGCTGGATAAGGAGTAGCAATTCCAATTAATAACTTCTATTAGAACAAGCAAACATTTGGTAATAAAAAAATAAAAGCAGATACAGGTGCATCCTTACAAAATAACCAAATTTTCTGGGAGGTGAGGTGTAAAATGTCTGAAGTCCTCAGGAGCCAAATTTAAATGAGCTGAGCCTGGTGGTACAGGCCTGTAACCTGTACACTGGAGGCACACTGGCGGCCAAGGAAGGACTGTAAGCTCAAGACCTGGCGGGGAGGGGACATAGGGTGAGTTCAAGGCCACCCTGGGCAACTTAGAGAGACTGTCTCAAAATAGAAAGTAAAAAAGGGCCGGTATGGTAGAGCACTTGCCTAGCACGCAAGAGAGCCTAGGTTTGATTGTCAAATACCACCAAGACAGACAGAAAGAAAGAAAAAGAAAGAAATTAAATAGCTCAACTAAACAACTATCTGCCATCAACAAGGAAAGCCTTTGCCTTTTCAAAGTTTGCTGTCTTAGAACAACAAAAATTTGCTGAGAGGCAAACCCCATGAGGCAGAAGTAGACAGCAGCTCTGACAAGCAGTAAAACCTAATAAACAAAATCCAGGCTGAATCATAGAAATGAATTACTCAGACATGAAAAAATGAAGCTCTTGTCCTACAGGAATATGAGGGAAAATCAAATCCCCTCAGTATGAACCAGGAAGGCAGCAGAGAGAGGGCGTTGGATCCAGCCAGCAGCCTGGTCTAGGAGGCAGGCCCCTAAATAACCTCCAAGGCCAAATGCAGTCAGTCACAGCTGCTCCTGCCTGGCCTGCAGCAGTTTCCACACCTCACTTAAAAGTGTTTTATCTTTTATTCATTCTTTGACAATTTCATATGTATATATATCTGGATCATATTCACTCCCAACTCCCCCCTCCCACTGCCTGGGGAAACCACCAAACACATCCATACACCCTCCATGTTCTTGTCCTTCTCCCCTCTCCTTTTTTTTTTTTTTTTTTTAAAAAAAAAAAAAAAATCTTCTTTGCTTTAAAGCTTTTGAAGGGCATCTGAGCCTTCCACACTGCTCAGCATCAGGACACTGCTAACCTCTCACTGCAGCCCAGAGCTGATGCCTGCCCCAGCCTGGACCACCTGAGCAGTGTGGGTAGTGATGAACTTGCTAAACCTCTACTGAGAGCCAGGCCCCATTCCTAGCCCTTTCCTGGACTAATTCACTCCGTCCTCATAGTAGCTCCATCGCACAGGTCCCTGACAAAGCTAGGCCACCTGTCTCAGGTACACAGCTTCAAGTGGGAGGCATCATGAAGCCAGCAGCCTTTCCAGCAGCCTCACTGAGCCTCTGCAGGTAACCCAGGAGGCCCCACTGCTTCCTCTCAGAAGGTCCACCACCAGAATCCTCATTTCCCACCTCACATACCTAAGAGGAAACACCACTAGTTCTCCACCCATGCCCTTTAAAATGTTTTTTAAGGTGTGACTCAGACTACCTCAAGGAACATAAATCACTCCACGGGACATATACACAGTGCCAGAGTAAGCAGAAAACACCTCTACATGACCATGATCATTCAAATGTCCAGCAGTGTGTACTCTGGAGTGTACTGGCCTTAACCTAGACTGAATTCTCTCATTAATTCATCTGCCTGTGCTCACAGTCAAGACCTGATAAAGGACAAAATACCTACGGCAATGTTTTTCAAGGATTGACAGTTCTATCTTTGCAATCTTGGGCCTTGGAGGGAACTGGGATGCTGTCCTCTGTCTCAGGAATTCTGACTGTGTGAACAGACTAAGGGGAGAAGGAAAAGGCTCATTCTGTAGTTAACTACATAAACCACAATGAGATAAAAATACTCAATCTTAGCTGGGTGTAGTGGTGGTGCAGTACACTGGAGCTATAAGGAAACCCGGTCTTAAAACAAAAGACTCAATTCCTAATGAAAGAAAATATAATTTAGCCCCATATATTAGAAGATAACCAAATTATTTTTTAAAATAAACCATAACTGTTTCTGGAAAAAGACAAATTAGTTTCATAGCTCAGATATGAGTTTAAAACTGTACATAATAACTCCGTGTGGAGGAATATAGTGAAGGGGGACAGGAAGGCACTGCAGTCATCAAGGTAAAACGAGATAAACAGAAAGAATAACCTCCCATAACTTACATTCCAGACACATTACCAAATAATTAAATGAATAGAAAAGTTCATTAAGGAATATCTGCCTCCTAGGTTTGGTATAAACATATGATTTTAAAGGAACAATAACAAAACGGAAGGAAACTATCTGCAAATTTACCTGGGTTGAGAAAATTAAGATAGGAAGGCCTGGAGGCAGAAGGAAGTAAAGACAGCACCCACTTGGGGCAAATGTATGTTGTCTGCGGGTGGGAGTCAGGGACCTCTGGAGGGTGCACGGGCCAATGAAGGCCACCTCTCAGCCTTTCCTGGAGAAGGGCTGCACAGCTTCTCAGTCTCACCCTTTTCTTATCAGGAGGTTAAAAGTTGGAAGGAAACTGAATTAACCAGAAAAAAGAAGTGGATACAGTCCCCTCCAGGAAAAACCCACATATTCCACAAAGTCTCCCACTCAGGAAGAGCCGCCCTGGAGTGGCTCTTCTGTACCCAGCTCGTGCGCAGCACGCGCTCCTCAAACCTGTGACCACCGGGCGCCAGCTGATGGACAACAGGGCCTTGTGCTAAGTGCAGGGAAGAAGAGCGTCTCCGGGAGATTTTCTCCCTTCGGCACACACTCCTCGGAGACTCCCTCCTGCAGGATGACGGCCACCTCCCCGATGTAAAGGACAGCGGGCTTCCCGGTCTCCCCTCGCGATGCACCCTCGGCCACCAATCCGCGCGGCGGTGTCCAGGGGAGCCGGGAACTGCGCACTCAGACTTGACTGGCTACTTTCAGAGACTGCAAACTTCACTTCTGACTCCCAGATGGGGCTGAACTCAGGCTCCCGGCTTCCCCGCATCCGTGCACAAATCTCCCAACCGGTCCCGCTCACGCGCGGGCCGGCCCTGCCGCAGCTGAGCGCTACGCCGGGGGATGTGCCGGGACCCCGGGAGCGTCGCGGCTGCAGCTGTGGACACGGGAGGCCGTACACAGGTGGACAGGAGTGCAAACGTGTCGGGGACACCACGGGACTCCAACCTCCGCCCCGGGATGCCCCCGGCCCCACGCGGCACTCACGTATCTACGCACGAGCGTCCGCAACACGCTGCAGTCCATGGCTGCTGCCTCCGCGCCTGTGCCGGGACCCCGGGAGCGTCGCGGCTGCAGCTGTGGACACGGGAGGCCGTACACAGGTGGACAGGAGTGCAAACGTGTCGGGGACACCACGGGACTCCAACCTCCGCCCCGGGATGCCCCCGGCCCCACGCGGCACTCACGTATCTACGCACGAGCGTCCGCAACACGCTGCAGTCCATGGCTGCTGCCTCCGCGCCTCCGCACGCCCCGGGGCTGCCCGCGCAAGTGCAGCCGCCCCCCGCCCGGTC
>NW_008351509.1:1237875-1258109 GCF_000622305.1 Nannospalax galili | reverse complement strand
GCGGCCGCCGCGCCTCTGCTCTGCCCAGCTGCGCCCCGCGCGTCACGGGCGCGAGTGAGCATGCGCGCGCCGCAGCCCCCGCCCCGGCTCGGAGCGCACTGGTGCTCCCTCGCTCGGCCCTCAGGGCGGGGCGCGCCGCCCTGTTGCTTCCGCCTCCCGGCGGGGCGGGCCAGCTGTGCGCTGTACTCGGGACCCGCGGGGAGGCGCTGTGGCCGCCCCCCGCGCTCCGGGAGTGGTGAGGCCTCCCTCCCGCCCAGGCTCGCCCTGGCTCTGGGAAGGAAGCTTTGACCGGTAGCGTTGGGTCCCCAGGTCTCCACCTTGGGCACACCTCCTACCTTGGGGTGGGCAGAAGACAGGTGATCTTCAGGTGGTTGCGGGGTGCCGGCGGGTCCCCCCCTCTCCTTGGGACCTGTCCTCATGGAGACCCAACCTAGGCCTGCCCAGATCCAGCGCTATGACGGTCAGAGTCATCCTAATGGGGCGGCCATAGGGCTAGTACTTTCCACCTGCTGCTGGGGCTCTGTGCTGTCCTCTCGCCGTCTAGTCTGTCATCCAGTCCCATGCCTTTACCCTGTGTCCTGAGCCTTCCGCAGTCCTTGGCTTTGCCGGGTGCTGCTAGTTTTCAACTAAGCCACCGCAACTAGCACCCCGAGTTCCACCGAAGGTCTCTGCTGCCCATGTGTGAAGCTAGCACACAGTCCCCACACTTCCCTTACCGCAGGGTCAGCCCTGACCTGACTGATGGTTTTTGTTTCTGACTCAAAAGACTGGAACCAAAGAGGACTAAACACCTGCGGCTAACCAGGAGCACCAGACTTTCGGACTAAGAATGTGATTCACTCAGAACATTCTGAGTGTGGAGTAGAAATGACATTGCCACGAAATGACATTGCCACTGTTTGGGTTAGATGACCCCCTAAAATGGGTGCTGATGACCAGGAATACAGACTGAATGGAAAGGCCTCTGGATCCACCACCCAATCTCCTGGTGCCCTTCTCTGCCTTGCTCTCAGCCTAGGTTTCACACCAGCCGTCTCACTACACAGCACCAGCTGCAGACTGGGGAGCCAGTCTTGGGGAAAGTCCCAGCCTAACCCTAGTCTGGTGCTGTTGGAAGGCAGTGCTCATTCGGCACCCCAGCTGTTGCATGTGTGTGGACTCTGCTGTTGCCAGGCTCTGCAATGGCAGGTCCCTTTTGTCTGGGGACTAGCATGGCCAGCAGCCTCCCAGTGTTGCTGGTCCCTATGGTGGAAACTTGGTGGTCCTGGGGCCATGACCACACTGCCCAAGCCCCTGGTGATGCATTGTTTCCTACCAGGACCCCTCTGCTAAGCCAGATTGTAGGCTTCCCTCTGGCAAATGGCAATTGGAGTGGATGGGGGCTGCTACAGACCCCCTTCTCTCTCAGAATAAAGGCTTCCTGTCTGTAAGGAGTGTTGGCTTTACTCAGAGGCAAGTGTATAATTTTCTTTTTCTTTGAGACTTTCACTAGGCAATGCTGGCTGTACTGGAACTTGCTATGTAAACCAAGCTGGCCTCAAACTCACAGAGATCTGCTTACCTCTGCTCCTGAGTGCTGGAGATAAATGAGTACACCACCACTCTCGGCTTTGTTTTGGAGTTTTGAAGCAGGATCTCACTTTTTACCCCAGACCTCCAACTCTAAGCAATCCTCCTGCCTCAGCTTCTTGAATGTTAGAAGTACAAGAGTGAGCCACCATGCCGGGCTTGTTTCATACTGACATAGACACCTGTGGAGATGTAAAGGCATGACTTCTTCCTCCAAGTCTCCACCCTTTGCAGAGCTAGAGATAAACTCTGGTTCCCTCCAGGTAACCTTGGTAACTCCATTCTATACAGTGACTGACTTAACTGAATTCAGCAAGCAGAATAATGCACTGTGGAGACATGTTTGGGAAAGATGTCCTCACTCAAGAGAAGGAATACTCCCTTTTCACTAGTGGATCCTGTGGTGTGGAGGTGATGCCCAGTGATCTGCAGCCTTCTTGCAGACATGAGAGTTGGGAGCCAGAGTAGGAACATGGGAAATGGAAAGAGCATGGGTTCTTCATGATACCATGGATCCATTAACCCATCCTGGAGCTGACCTAACCAGGAACTTCTTGTTCAGAGAGTTAATGCACTATGTTTAAACCAGGTGAGTTGGATTTTCCATTACCAACACATCTCAGCCTTTAACTGTAAGCCTATGAAAAGAAATTAGTTGGAACGCTGTTAAAATAAGAGAACCTGTTAGTCATGGCTGTGTAACAAGCCACCACCCAGGCAGGAGCTTACACAGCAGGAAGGGGCTCCCAGGTTGTTCTGCTTTCCCTGATATTGGCTGGGAATCTCCAGGCAACTGCATTCTGGGGGCTCAGTCAAGGCTGGGGGGCTCCCCAGGGCACCCCTTACATGCCTGTGTCCCTGAGGTGGAGAGCTGTGGCAGGGGTGGGGTGAGCAGGTTGCTCCTCTTCTCAGATGACTTCTTACAGTTCTAGCCTGGGCTTCACACAGCAATTGGGTCCCCCAAGGGTCAAATGGACACTAATGGCTGGGTTTGGAGGCCCTAGAACATTGCCTCGGCCATGCTCTTCTGGAGAAAGTGAGATCCTAGGCCAGGCTACGTTCAAGGGCAGTGGAAGTAGGTTTCATTACCTAGTGGAAGGAGGGCTATGCACGGACTGGATGGAGAACTGATGAGGGGTTTTCCCTAGAGATCATCTCTCTGGGCTGCCTTGAATGTGTTTGTACTCGCCCCAGTTGGTCCAAAAGTGAAAAGCTTGCTGGATGCTGGAGGCTACATGTTTCTTCATTCACATCCAAGCGGAAAGAAATCAGAGTGGGCCCACTCTGATTGGGCCAGCCAGGGCATTGAACTATTTCCCGGCCAGTGAGTCATGAGAGAGCAAAAACAGGAGCTGGCTGACTTGGGCATGGAGCAAAGACAAATCCCTGAACTAAGTCCCGGAAGGGAATGATTGTCTTCATTAGCCTCAGGTGGTGAAGACACACCCTGACCCACTAACAGCATGGCTGCTTCCCAGTGGCAGCGAGGACGTGACTGAGGCAGCAAACCTCAAAACAAAACTATGGGTTTGCCGCTGCATGCTTCATGCTATACCCTGACACCCCACCTCTGCACAGTTCACACAGCTTCTTAAGTTGAAGGCAACTTGGATAAAAAGAAACGGCTTGGATTCATTGACTCAAGTGAAAAAGACTTGAGTCTTCCTGGAAATTCAGCTCCAGATTATTGTCTCTGATGCTATAAATCACAAATCTTCAGCTAAACCAGTCAGAAAACAAAAAGAGAGGTGTAAATTATTACCTGGTTAGGAAGAACAGCACAGGACTGCAGGGAGTTTGGGTAGATGGTGTTGCTGCCCCAGCCTGCTGGAGTGTTCTGTGCATACCTTTCTAGGGTCTCTGTTTCTACAGGCCAGAATTATTGAGGTGGCCATGTTCTCTTGAACTAGCCCTAGACTCTTCAGTGGGAGGGTTTTATGCTTTTTCTAGGGAGATGTAAAGAAATTTCTATTTAGCCCAGACCAAACAAAATATTCCACCCAATTCAAACTTGTTTATTGGGGTTAATTAGAAGATCATGAGAAAGTCACAGCCAGATATACCACTGGGAAGTTCCTTGGGCAACTACCAGGCAGCTAACCCCCCAGTTAAGTGTTTGTCTCCCATATAGTGGTAGGAGGAATTCCAGGGATGCTAGGGGCCTCCAAGGGGTCTCCTGAGCCTCCCAGCTCCCTCCATGAGGGAGCAGTAATAAGATCCATTTCTTTCTCTTTTTTGTTGTTTCTGTTTCTGTCTTTTTGAGACAGTGTCTCCCTGTAGCCTCAGTTGGCCTGGAACTCCCTATGTAGACCAGGCTGGCCTCGATCTCACAGAGATCTTCCTGCCTCTGCCTCCTGCCTTCCAAGTGCTGGGATTAAAGGAGTGCACCACCACGCACTCCTAATGAGATCCATTTTAATGAGGGTCTCCCGGTCACCACAGCTACTCTGCTCCAAGACAGCAGGCCATGTCCAATCAAGAGGAAACAGACACACTACAGACACTATAGGAAGAAACCTTATTTCCTGTGCTTCCCACAATCCCTTCCAGTTCTCTGATCCTTTGGGCTGGGGTCTTCTGTACTTGTTTGCCACGCAAGACCTTATTTGTTCATTCTTTTTGGCAAATGCCCTCTCCCCTTCATCTCAATTTCCTTCAGTTCTAGATAATGATGTAGCACTTTAATGGCTTCAATGAATAACACTTGTTTGTTCAAGCAGCATTTCTAACCTGGGTTGTAGATTATGATTTCCCTGGGGGACCCCCCCCCCGCCACCTCCCCTGGCCACTGTATGTTCCAGTGTTTGTTCACTTGATGGGGACTGGGACTAAGCATCCCAGATTTTTTAAAACTCTCAGATGCAGCAGGTAAGGGTCTTAGCAAGTGAGAAAGACCTTGCTGGGAATGGCTGCAGTCATTGATCTCCTCTCCACAGCACAGCTGGGTGCCTTGTACATACAGGTGTTCAACAAATTGTGAAAGAATTAAATTACACCTAGACTGCGATTCCAGCAACCGAGCATCAACAGAAAGAACAAAGGGAGGGCATGAAGCATTGCCAAAGGGTGGACTATCTTACAGTCCACTGCAACCCAGCTAAGATCAGTTGCTGTGACTGGGTAGCAACATTGTAGAGTGAGGTCCTCTGCTGGAAATGTCTCTGAGATTTATAGAGCTGCCAAGCTCCACCACAGTTTCCTGGAGTGTGACATTGAAAAGCTCTTTCCTGTGCCCGGGAGGCATTTGTGGGCAATGCCACTGGGAATGGAAGTTCCCAGAAAAAAACCTTGGATCTTCAAACTGAACTTTCTTCTGCAAGGCTGATTAACTGATTAGGGGTCCCAAGATTGTGGAGAGTTTGGAATGTTGCAGGTCCAGAGCCTAATTACCACTTATCTCAGGCTACCTTTAGCCCCTAAATAGCCATTTCCTCACCCATCTCTGTTTCTGACCCAACATTCCTAGACTAACAGATAAAAAAACCTTCTTGCAAGGTATTTATTAGTAGACCAGCAGGTCCACCAATCAAAAAGCTAAGAGTGTCATCAGATAGCATCTGAGACCTATAGTAGGAATCCCCCCAACTGCCCCCACTTTGCTATAACCTGCCTACTGAACGTATCCACCAATGTATTTGAAAAGTGTCTTAATTTATGACTTTTCTTTGTTCTGTTACTATAAAAATTCCATAAAACTGCTTACACACTGGAACATGGAATTTGGGGTAACCGGAATCTGTGTTCTCAGGCCATGGTCGCTCATGTTTGGCTCCAGAATAAACTATCACTTATCTCTTTTGAGACGAAGAGTTATGCTTTTATGTCAACACCACTGAGTTACTTATTTTGAGACAGGGTCTCATCATGTAGTTCAGGCTAGCCCTGAATTCATGATCTTCTTGCCTCAGCCTTCCAAGTGCTGGAATTATAGGCATGTAGTACCATGCCCAGCCTACTTTTGAAGAAAATCTAGTTAGATTTGATAATTACACACACATTGGGAAATGGAATACATTATGCATCACAATTCTTACTTCAAAGTATTGGAGAAGATGAGCATCATTCTCAAAGAATTAGTAAGACTGAGTCTTCCAGATGATGCTGGTGTGAGGCTAAAAGCAGTCACCAGGCCCCAAGCCTCCCTGGCCCTACTTGTGTTTGTCCAGGCTGTTCTAATGCCCTTCTCTGGAGCCTGTGCGTTGTCTGTTTGGGGTTCTCTCTCCTGCACACTGAACCTCCTCAAGTTCTTCAGACACCATCAGGAGAGAGTCCCAGGGACACTGGGGTCCTGTTCCCTCCCGAGGCTCTGTTTCAAACAGGACAATCAGGACAATGGGGAATCAAAATGGTTGCTTGTCCCCCAAGTGAGACTAACCGGGATTAATTTGCTTCTCCATGTCTCATTTTCTCTTATCTTTTCAGAGAAACTTCATGAAAAGAAAAGCAGCAAGGAAATCTTTTATCTTTTATACTCCATTATTTACTTCTCCAAAGGATCAATGATTTTAATCCCAGTTTTCTTGCAAGAAGAAAAAAATCAATTTCTGTGGTGCTTAAAATTACCAATCATGTAATGAAAGCAATTTGTTGTCTCCATTTGTTTGAACAGCAATCATAGTATACACTATTAGTCCTCCTCTGATAAAGTAAATAAATGGTAGGATCTCTAAAATACCAGTTGGACAATCATTAGCAATTCATCATTACTCAAGGCAATTTTCGTCTTTGCTTGAGCAAGTCACTTGGATATTACATAACTGGCTTTAAAGAATGTTCCTTTTATGGGCACTTTCCAGAAAACTAGGGAAATGGTTTCCCCTGCCTCTTTGCTTTTATAAATAGGAAGATAAAATGGCTTTCCTTAAAATATCTTCCATTTATTGTAATTTGTAAGAATTTTTTATCAGTTTTAACTGGAAATTATCTAAGTGTATTCAGAAAGCACTGGATATAGTGATGCGTGTCTGGAATCACAGCGCTTGAGAGACTGAGACAAGAGGATCAAGAGTTCAAGGCCACCCTGTGCTAGGGAGTGAGACTCTGTGTCAAAAAGATAAAAGCCGGGCGTGGTGGCACACGCCTGTAGTCCCAGCACTTGGGAGGCAGGCAGATCTCTAAGTTCAAGGCCAGCCTGGTCTACATAGTGAGTTCTAGGACAGCTGGGGCTACAGGAAAACCCTGTCTCAAAAAGACCAAAAAAAAGAAAGATGAAACAAAATAAAAAAGCCAAAAAATATGTTTTGAAAAATCAGAAGCTAGATGTGGCAGTGTACCCCTGTGATCCCAGGACTTGGAAGATGGAGACAAGGGGAATCAGGAGTTCAAGGTCAATCTTTAGCTACATAGCAAGTTCAAAGCCATATGAGACTTCATCTTAAAAAACAAGAACAGGGGATGGGCATGATGATGCATACCTCTAATCCTTCAGGAGGCAGAGGCAGGTGGATCTCGCTGAGATGGAGGCCAGCCTGGTAAACATGGCGAGCTCCAGGCCAGCTGGAGCCAAAGGGAGACCCTGTCTCATAAATAATAATAAATAAATAATAAACAAACAAAAGAACAGGGATAAGGAGATGGGTCAGTGGGCCAAGTGCTTGCACAAGCATGAGGACCTGAATTCAGATCTCCAGTACCATGCAAAAAATGCGACCTCTTGTACCTCTAACCCCAGCACTGCAGAGGCAGAGAAAGGCATATCCTGGGGGCTTGCTGGCCAGCCAGTCTAATAGAAACAGAGATACCCAGGTTCAGTGAGAGACCCTCTCTCAAAAAATAAGGAAGACACCAAACATCCACCTCTGGACTCCATATGTGTGTGTATGCATGCAAAACACACACACACACACACACACACACACACACACAGCTTTTTGAAGACATTATGTTAAATGAATTAAGAAACACTATAGGATCCTGAGGTCCTTAGTGCCACCAAAGTCATAGAAGCGAAATGGATGTGGAGATGCCAGGAATGGGGTAGGTGGGCAGTTGGTATTTAATGGGGACAGAGTTTCAGTTGGGAAGGTAGAACATCCTGGAGATGGATGGTGGTCTCACTGTACAACAGTGGGAATGTACTAATGGCCCTGAAATTAAAATGTTTGAAAGGGTAAGTTTGATGTTATGTAAATTTTTAGTGGTCCTAGAATGAGAGATAACTGAGAGATAACTGTATTAATGTTCCATTATCCTCTCTTCAATTTCAGAAGACAAGGCTCATAAGCTAGAAACATTCTTTCTTCTGGTAACATGTAGTACATATGAATAAGACTGTGTAGAAATTCTACACAGGTGTGCACGGGTTCAATCCATCTCATTTCCTCTCCCTCCCATCCACCTTTACCAATATCTAGTAAACCACTGTTCTTACAACTCAGCTTCTTTAAGTTCCCACATACGAGAGAATACGGAGTATGTCTTTCTGTTTGGCTTATTTCACTGAACATGTTGTGTCCGTCTTCCTCCAAGTGATGGAACCTCATTCTCTGACTGACACTCATGTATATGAGCCACATTTGTTTCTCCTTTCATTTGTCAGTGGGCTCTGGGCTCTCAGCTATTGTGGCTAGTGCTAAGTCTCAAAGCCAAACCATCAGGAGACCATGGCTGTGCCATGGGAATGCAAGTGAATAAAACCCAGGATCCTGAGGTGGTCATTTCCATTTGTTAAATGTCATAATTGGAGTTGCTCATTGTGTAGGGTGGGATTCAGCTTGGATCACTTTAAGGGGTGAAGGAAGCTAGCACCCAAACCTTGGCTAAACACAGATTTTTTTTTTTTATGCAAACCTGTGATCCCAAGGATGAACCTCAAAGAGGGTGTGCTGTTTTCTAGATGAGGAACCTAATTCCCAGATCTCCCACTGGAAGACAGCCAAAGAAGGGCTTATCCACAGCCATATTGGCTCCTAAGGTCAACTTTTGGTTACACCATGACTCCCAGTTCTGACCATTCCCAGCCCCAACACCTACTCACCCATCAGCCACTGACATTTGGCCAGTCTCTTTCACCAGCACAGCCCTAGGACACCAGGAACCTGCACTTCAGTCTTTCCCACCCTCACCTATTCCCCTCAGCCTCTCCCTGCTCTGCCTCCAGGCCCACGCTGCTTGATAGAAGAGAATCATGAACATGGCTCTGGGGACAGACAGAGAGCCCAGTCATCCTTCAGAAAGTCCCTCGGCCCCCTAAGCCCCACTAACTTCTGGGGACGTTAGCAGCACCTGCCTCCTGGGTTGCTGTGAGAAGCGAATGAACTCATCCCAGACCAAGACTTGGCTGGAGTAGGCTGACATCTTGCTGAGCATTGTCATCCTTGTCAAGAGCAGATACTGGCCTCACATCCCTTGCCCTCCAAACTTAGCATTTCCCATTTTCTCTAATAAGTACTGGGTTCTTGCTATGCACCCATGTGTGTTGGCAGGGCTGATTAGTCTCTGGGAATCATCTTGGCAGTGCTCTAGATCCAGGTCAATTTCCCCATTGACCATGACTCCTTGATGTCCACTGAGTGCTGGCACTACCCCAGGCCATATCTTTATATCCCTTTCCATGGTGCTGGCCACTCCACACACAGGTGGAAAGCAGGGCTCCCCTGCTTGGACTGTCAGCCCTGTTCTTCCTTCCAGTACTCGTGTTGAAACTACATCTCCAAAAGAAAACTGGGCCAAGGCAGAGGTAGACCATAGGGTGGGAAAACAGAGAACATTCTGGATAGGTAGAGAGAGCTGGCCTCTAACTCATCTTTGCTGGAGCCTCTGAGCTCAGAGTCCAGGGGAAGATGCTAGGTGAGACAGCAAGTAGACGCCAGTCCCAATTCAGAGACATTGAAGAAGAGGTTGATCCAGCACCCCTTATCATGATTTTGCCTTCTTCAATATTAAAAGGCATGATGAACTGGCAGAAGGCAAGAGGCTGTCAGGATATGCAGTTTCCCCAGCTCAAGGGAAGATGACCAGTGGGCACAGTTAGCATTTAGCAAAGAAGCCACAGCTAGCTGACATATTTTGTACAGTGTCCAGTGGGGTGTAGATTCTCAGGAAGTGTTTCTTTACTTTCTATGTGGTTCCCTTGTTGGGGTGGGGTGTGCATGAGCCTTATCTCTGGTTGCTGCACCGTTGTGTAGGATTCCTAAATAACTCCCACTTCCCCTCTGGGGTTCTGCAGAGTACTCACACAACAGCTTTCAGCTTCCTCCCAGATCTGCCTCCTGACTGACTGTACATGATACATGACCTGTCTCAGCGTGATACTCCTGAATGAACTGGTCCCAATGTTACTGTCAAGCCAAGCTCTGATCACTGGTCACAGTCATGGAGCAGGCCTTATACCCTCTGCAGAATGACTTCGTGTGGCAGAACTTACAGAGATTGTGCCTTTCAAGGCTGGTCCTTCGGGATGAACCTGGGTATGACTGGAAGCCAGGACACTCAGGTCAGTAAGTATATCATAGTAAGTCCTAGAATATGCAATGATACTCAGGCCCCTGGAGACCTGTCCTCAAGCCACGACTCAGTCAAACAGATAATGCAGATATGTGTGTCAGACCCCTGTCTTCTCTGAAAATGGTGTTTGGATGAATGACAAATGACATTCCAAATGGTACTGTAGAAGAAAGAAAAAAAATAAGATCAGGTTTCTTCTGTGCAGTCCTATAAGTGTATCAAGGTTTATTTTCTGCATTACAATATATTTTGTTATATAAAAAAATGTACTTTTAAATTAGCCAAAGAAATATATTTGCATTGCTTTAAAAAAGACAAGATGATCTGCCTCATCATAGCAACCCAGTGTCCTTTGTCTTCCCCACCCCTAATCCTGCTGTGAGGATGACCATTCACAGCCCTTCAATTTTCTGGCCTGGCTGGCCTTGAACTCACAGAGCTCTGCCTGCCTCTGCCTCCCAAGTGCTGGGATTAAAGATGTGCACCACCACACCCGGCTCATTCATATTTCTAAGCAACATACCTGTGGTGTCATATTTTTTTCTTTTTGAGACAGGGTCTCCTGGTAGCCCTAGCTATCCTGTAACTTGCTGGGTAGACCAGGCTGGCCTTGAATTCTGAGAGATCCACCTGCCTCTGCCTCCGAAGTGCTGGAATTAAAGGTGTGCACCATCATGCCCAGCTCATTTCTTTTTAAAATATTTTATTATTTTTATGTGTGTGACTGTTATACCTGTATGTAGTAAGTGCGCCCGTGTCGTGCAATGCCCCCAGGGGACAGAAGAGGCTGTCGGATCCCCTGGAACTGGAGTTACAGACAGTTGTTAGCTGCCATGTGGGTGCTGGGAATCGAACCCCGGTCTTCTGCAAGGACAGTCAGTGTTCCCAACCTCTGAGCCATGTCTCCAGCCTGCTGGGTCATTTCTTAAAGTAGACGCTCCAGCTAGGAGGATGAAGCACTTGGCTCTCTCATGCTTTCCACCCCCCTCCCTGGGCCCTAATGTGCCCCAAGGGTTTTACCCCAAGTGCTTGGTAAGTCACTGGCCTGTGATATCATTGATACTATGTAAATATAAGTGCTCATGCCACTCAGACTCCATTGTATTGTGCAACAAACACTTTGTATTTCTTTCCTTACGAAATTTAAAGATGACCATCCCCTCCCCCTCTTTTTTTTTTTGCTTTCTTGGTTTTCTATATATATTTACCATTTATATATTTTTACCATTAATATATTTACCATTAATATATATTCACACCAATTCTGACAAAGCTGCAAGCTCTTTCAGCCCTGGCGCGGTGGTTCACACCAGCCTGGAGAGACTAAGGCAGGAGGAATGCGACAAGTTTGAGGCCAGCCTAGACTGTAGAGAGTCATCTGGCAGGGAACAGCAGATGGCCTCTACAGCTGAGACCAGGTTAGGTCTGTATGCAGGCAGCAAGACACAGAGACTCCAGTCCCACGCTGCAAGATACTAAGTCTACCAAGAACCGGTGAATTTGGAAGGGCATCCCAACTTTAGCCTCAAGAGCACCTGAGCAGGACCTGTGGGTCAAACTCAGACTCTTCCTTAAAAACTACAAATGACCTAAGTTCTCTATCATTTGCTTTGCAGCAGTAAAGAATGATGCAGGTACAGTGGCTCTTAGCACCCACTTAACATGCCTGGCATAGTTTCTCTGCATTTCTTCAGCAAGGGGACATCTCCAGTCACCATGTATACAGGCAGCACCCTGAGCTTAAGGACCAGTCATGTGAACCATGCAGCCAGACCTGTTTGGTACCTTCTTGGCCCTCTGGCTTCCAAACTTTCCTCACACCTGAGCACTTCCATGCTCATGGAGCCTTCTACCCTCTGCCTTCTGAGTGTCTGCTTGGCCTCTGCCCTCAAGGGAGGCCTGCTGAGGGACAACTCAACAATTCCCACCAGCACCCTGCCTGCTTCCTGCTAACCCAGTCCCTGTCTTGTGCTCCTCCCAGAGTGGAGGATAATTACTGGCTGTCACATACCTTCTGCTCCTTCCCAAATCCTTTCCTGCAGGCTAATCTTTGCTTCACTCTTCCTGCCTGGGGTCGGGGAGGGGACTGTGGTGTGTAACCTGCAGAATGGGATCTACATTGTCTCCTCCCTCTGCCCCCTGGGATCCAGAGCTTGTGACATTTACTCTTTGACAAGTGCTCCAATGACAGTGGGAGCCTTCAGTCCAGCCTGGGTGGGACCTACCTGTGGTGTGGCCTCACAATGGCTCCAGGTCCCCAGCCTGTCCTGACAATGGTCTGAGTCCATTTTCTAATATTGCCCTTTAGCCTCCTTCAGTTCTGTAAGCCCTGTGTCCTGTCAGTTCCCTTTGTCTCTCAAGACTGACTAGTTCTGAGTGACTTCTGCACAGGGTGAGGGACAGGGATCGAGTTTCAATTTTCACATGCAGCTAACCAATTTCCCAGCACCATATGTCTCACAGCAGACAAAAATCAACCCCAAAATGGATCAGAGTCCTTAATATAAGCCCCCAATACCTGAAGCGAATAGAGGAAAACACAGAAAGCAATTCAAGATACAGGCATGTGCAACAACTTCCCAGACAGGACACCAGTAACCAGAAAACAAAGGCGGTGACTGACCAATGGGATTGTATGAAATTAAAAAAGCTTCTGCACAGCAAAGGAAACAATTGACAGAGTGAAGAGACAGATAAAAGAGTAGGACAAAATATATGCCACCTATACCTCTGACAGAGGGTCAATATACAGAATATATAAGAACCCAGAAAGTTTAACAAGAGCAATTCAGTCAACAGGTGGATGGATGATCTGAGCATACCCTTATTAAAACATGAAGTACTGGGGCTGGCATGATCACTCAGCTGGTAAAGGTGGTCTCTAAGCCTCCAACCCTGACAACCCGAGTTTGATCCCTGGAACCCACACTGTAGAAGGAAAGAACCCACTCCCACAAGTTGTCCTCTGATCTCCACATAGTGGCAGACACATGTGCTTGGGTGCATGTGCGCACACGCACACACACACATAAATAAATAAATAAATAAATAAATAAATAAATAAATGTAAAGATAAGATATTAACTTTTAAAAACTCATGAAACACAGATGACAAATAAATATGTAGAAAATGAATGAAACTACAGTAAGAGTCCCTATCACCACTGAGAACAGTCATCATCAAGAACATAGCAAACACTGGCTGCAGGGACTGGGGAGGCATCCCTGTACACTGCTGGTAGGAATGTAAATTAGTACAGTTACAATGGAAAATATTATTGAGGTCCCTCAAAAAAGCTAAACATAGCGCTGAGTATGGTGGTGCATGCCTTTAATCCTAGCACTCTGGAGGCAGAGGCAGATGGTTCTCTGTACGTTCAGGGCCGACCCATCTACATAGAGAGTTCCAGGCTAGCCAAGGTGACCATAAGACCCTGCTTCAAAAAACAAAACAAATAGCTGGGCATGGTTGTGCACACCTTTAATTCCAGAACTCAGGAGGCAGAGGCAGGTAGATCTCTGTATGATTGAGGCCAGCCTGGTCTATATAGAGAGATCCAGGCCAGCTGGGGCTACAGGGGGAAAAAAAAAAAAGAAAGAAAAGAAAAAGAAAAACACATTTTGGTGTGGTCAACACAGGACCCTGCAATCTGCATTTGTGCAGTGGGTGAAGTACAGTTGCTGACCCCACTCTGCTTGCTCCTGGATGACCCCAGCTTGTCCCCCATTTCCCTCTCCCTCTCTGTTTCTCCTTCCCTCCCCCCTTTTTCCTTCCTTCCTTCCTTCCTTCCTTCCTTCCTTCCTTCCTTCCTTCCTTCCTTCCTTCCCTCCCTCCCTCCTTCCTTCCTTCCTTCTTTTCTTTTGCTGTTTTTTTTTCCCAGTGGTGGGAGTTGAGACAGGGTCTCTCTGTAGCCCCAGCTGGCCCAGAACTCCCTATGCAGACCAGGCTGGCCTCAGTTTCACAGAGATCCTCTTGTCTGTGCCTCTTGAGTGTTGGGATTAAAGGCCTGTGTCACCACACCTAGCTCTTTTGCTATTTTTTAAGCTGAGGCCTCACATTGTACCCATGCTCTCTTGTACTTCTATAACCTGGGCTGGGTTCAGATTCAAGGCAATCTTAATATCTCAGCCACAATGCCTGGCTCCTTTTCCTTTTTTTTCCAAGTTGAAAAGATTTCAACAGTGCACAAGGTAAAGACTCATCTCAAGAGTGTCTGGTTGCTAGAGGCCATGCTGAGATTCTGGCTGGGAAGATATGGTGGGACAGTGCAGCTGTGGTGGGTGGGTCCCTGGAGCCATGCTGAGGGAAGTGATTCTGCCCCTTTCTGCACAGCATCTGGCATAGCACAGAGGACAAGCTGGCTCCCAGGCTAGGGTTGCCTCTGCCATGAAAGGGAAGAGAACTGAATTCTGCTCCGGCCACTGATGTCTTAAGCTATACCACTCTCACCTGAGTCTAAGCTGTCTAATAAATGTGTCATACTCTTCTGTTTCCTGCAGTGACAGCACCGCAGGCTGTGACTGTTCTGATCTTTTTCTTGTCATGCAACCTGTTTAGGCTACAGACAGCCCTAATGAATTATTAACGCATGGGGAGACTGCACGAAGCACAGATGGCCGAGTGGGTTCACAGCCATGCATTAATTATGAATGTCTTCAGTATTTGTTGCTCACTCATATAACGATGGAACAAGTTTGGGTTTTTTTCCTGGAAAATTCATTGATATCTTGAAAATGAAGTAAGCTTTCAATAAGGATTCCTTAAATTCAAACCAACTTAACAACAAGACACCAAGTGCTTTTAAGTCTCTATTTGATATCTCCAGAAGGCTCCTTGGGTAAGGGGTCACTTTAATGTAAACCAATATATAAATCATACTGTGGAATAAAAAGAGGGGACTAAAGGCAATTCTAGCTGGAGTTCTGCTTTGATAAAAATAGGAAATGATAAAAAAGATGGGCCACACAGAAGGTATTGAAGATTACAAACAGATCATAAAACCAAAGAAAAACCTGACATACTTTGTGAAAAGATACTAGAAATCACTAAAAAAAGTGGAAATTTATTTTCAATTTTTTTATAGCAGAAAGTCTAGAATAATGAGTGGCTGGGTACTGGTTAGTAGCAGTTTCTAACCCATCCTTTCCCCCCACTCCACAGCTGGGCAGCTAGCACTCACTCATGTGGACTGTGCCAGGTCCAGCGCTGGGGTAAAGACACTCTCTCTTTTCTACACTACAATGTTGAATAGAATCATCAAGAACTGTCCTAGTCTTTTTGTTGTTTTTTTTGTTTGTTTGTTTGGGCGGGCTTTTCACTTCCTTGTTTGTTTGTTTTATGTGTTTGGTGTATATGTAAAACCCAGGGTCTGCTGCATGCTAAGCAGACACTCTACCACTGAGCTATAAAGCCAAGCCGTTTTTCTCATTTTTTGAGAGAAGCTCTCACTAAGTTGCCCAAGTTCACCTTGAACTCACTTTGTAGCCCAGGCAGGCCTTGAACTTTCAGTTCTCCTGCTTCAGTCTCCTGAGTAGCTAGGATTACAAGCCTGTTCCATTATGCCCTGATTTGTTTGTGATCTTACAGGGAAACTGTTGGGACTTTTACCACCAAGCATGGCGTTAACCTGTGATAAAACTTGTCAAGTGTTTTTTTCTGTGCCTATTGAGGTAACTGTTGTTTTGTCTTTGATTCTGTGAGAATGTTCTGTCATGTTCGGTTCTGACTGTTCAACTGTCCATGCATTCATTATTTTATATGTAATGAATGTTTTCCCTTCTATATGTATGTGTACCATGTGTGGGCCTGGTACCCTTAGAGGCCAGAAAAAGGCATCAGATCCCTTGGAGCTGGAGTTAGAGGCGACTGTGAGCTACCACGTGGAAGCTGGGAAGTGAACCTGGGTCCTCTTGCAAAAGCAGCAAGTACTCTTAACCACTGTGCCGTCTCTCCAGCACTTGCTCATGGTTGTGTGATCCATTTATATGTTCCTGGGTTTGGTTTGCTAGTACTTTGCTCCGGTAAAATGGGATAATTTGTAAAAATAAAGGGACTCTAAGAGGATTATGCATTTACACTAATTAAAGATATTAATCTGTGGTTTTCTTTCCTTTGAGCTTATAAGTCTTTGCCTGGTTTTGGTGTCAGGGTAATACCGACCTCATAGAATGAGTTAGGAAATGTTCCATACACATATATGAAAAGTGTGTGGAGGTTTCACATGAATTATTCTTCAAATATTCTATAGAATTCACTAGTGATGCTAGTTGGACCTGGGCTTTCCTAGCAGAACAGTCTCAGTACTAACCAATTCTCTTATTTGTTATGGTTTATGCAGATTTTCTATCTCTTTTTGAGTCTCTTTTAGTAGCTTCTGATTTTCTGGGGTTTGGCCATTTCATTCAAGTTGTCTTCTTGCTCCGTCTCACACCACTTCTATTCTCACAGAGTGGAAATTCAGGACAGTGCTCCTTCCTTCTCTCTTCTCTCCTCCTACCTGGGACTCTGTCCTGACCAGAGTGGCTTCTGCTCAGCTTTTTCCCAGATCACTGCTCTGCCCAGGAGGACCCTCCCCTCAGTCTGTAGGAGCAGCCTTGCTCCCCAGACTGTGCTCTGACTCACCCAAGCGGGGGATCTGGTGCATCAGACCTGGTTATCCTCCCCTCTGTGCCCAGCTGAACCTTCTGTTCATACCTTCTGGTCATGTTAGGAGTCCCCTGTTCTCAGGCCATTCAGTGTCCCTGCCTAACCTCTGCTCTTCAAACTGATGCAGGCTCCAGGAGGGTTTCCAGGTATTGGTCAGAGTTTCTACTTTCTCATACCTTGGGGCATAGGAAACATCTTGCCATGTGGGTTTGTTGTACATGCCTGTGAATTTTTTTGTCTTTGCACTTCATCTCATGTTTTTATTTTCCAGCTATTTCCATTCTCAAAAGAGTGGTGGCAGATATAACCTTAGTAAGCAGCTTCTTCCTCCTGGAGTTCTCTGACAACTGGGGGCTGCAGCTCCTACACACTTTGCTCTTTTTGGCAATGTACCTGTTGGGCTTGGCAGGTAACTTTATCATCATCACCATCACAACACTGGACCCGCAGCTGCAATCTCCAATGTATTTCTTCTTGAAGCACCTTTCCCTTCTCGACCTCTCCTCCCTGTTTGTCACCATCCCCGAGTCTGCCTGCAATTCCCTGACTGGCAGTGGATACATTTCCTATGCTCAGTGTGTGCTGCAGGTTTTCTCCTTCTTATCCTTGGCCTGGGGTGAGGTGGCCATTCTCACAGTGATTTCCTATGACTGTTATGTGGCCATCTGCCTCCGATTGAACTATGAGGTCATCATGAGTCCCAAAATGTGCAGACGAGCTGTGACAGCTATGTGGATAAGTGGATGCATCTCAGGAGTCTTGTACACAGCAACCACATTCTCTATCAGATTCTGTGGGATCAAAATTATCCAGCAGTTCTTTCGTGATGTTCTTCAGTTGCTCAAACTCTTCTGCTCCAAGAATTACATTGTCATCACCCTCTCCTATGCCCAAATATTCTCCACAGTCCTCAGGATGCCCTCTGTAGAAGGTGGGTCTTAGGTCTTCTCCATCTGCCTGCCCTACATCTGTGTCGTCTCATTTTATGTCTCCCCTACTATCATTGCATATCTCAAGCCAACTTCAGACTCAACAACTGCTCTAGACCTCATGCCGTTTTACACAATACTTCACCCAGTTTTCAACCCTGTTATTTACAGCCTGTGGAATGCAACCCTGAAGGAGGCTGTAAGGAAGTTATTAAATGACAGATTTCCTGGAAGAAAATTAGTTTGGTTGTGTTGTTCATAGATGGCAACATTACACAGAAGACAATTTTTTAGTAAATGGAATGTCAATATGTTTTATTAATGATATGCGTTAATCTCTTTTCTGTAAACCTTGTCTATGACCATTGTCATTATGGAATTTCCTCCTCTGAATTCTCTAACTCAGGCATTGAAAGCATTCTTGTTCTTTCACGTTAAGGGAAAATATGTAATAAAGGACCAGTAATTTCAAATTCTCATAGTGCATACATAGGGACACATAATTGGACACATCAAAAATCATAGCACACTTTGTACATGTGCGTGTGCAATCTTACAACAATAATAAATGGTGACACCATGTACTTTATAATTCCAAACATCAAACAGTTGATGATCCCTTCAAACACTTAATTTTATAGTTCCATCTCAATTTTTCTGTTTGTCTATACAAATTTTATATATTACAAGTTGATATGATGTTATTCTTTTTTTTAAAAAAGTATTTTATTTATTATTTTTATTTTATGTGTATGAGTGTATTGCCTGAATGTATGTGAGTGTACCTGTGTCATGCAATGCTGCTGAGAACAGAAGAGGGCTTCAAATTCCCCTGAAACTGAGTTAAGGATGGTTCGTAGCTGCCATGTGGATGCTGGGAATCGAACCCAGGTCCTCTGCAAGAACAGTCAGTGCTCTTAACCGCTGAGCCATCTCTCCAGCCCCATGATGTTCTTATAACGCTTACATTTTAAGTGTAATTACTCTACACACTGCATATCATTCAATGTAATCCACATGAAATTAATTCAGCTTTCAACTATTTACTTACATTCATTGATTTTTATTTTTTGAGAGAGGAATAAAATTGAAATGATATCATGTCTGTGAATTTTGAGGCAAATTATTTCACTTTTTCATCTCAGCTTCATGCTGGTAAAATAGGATAATCCATAAAATAAGGTGATGTTAAGAAATGTCTATCACATGGCAGAAGAGGTGGCTCAGTTGACTGAGTACTTGCCTAGCATGCACAAAGTCCTGGTTCAATTCCCAGCACCATTTAAACAGAACATGGTAGCACGTACCTGTAGTCCTAACACTCAGGAGGTGTGAGGCTCGAAATCCAGCATTACCCTCTGCTATGTTCAAGGTCAGCCTGGGATATATGAGACTCTGTCTCAAATATAAAATAAAATAGACACTTAGCACATGGAATGTGTGTAAATCACAGCTCACTACATTCTCCTTTGGTGTGGAAGTGTTATACCTGCAGGTCCACATAGTTTAAATCTTCTCTTAATTTATAAATTAAGTTTAAGGTGGTTTTGAAACAACTGAAAAGAAAATATGTAAAGGTGCAAATTATGTTTGAATTTTAAAAAGAGCAACAAAATTAGGAAAACACTAAGTATTGTGCACAGATGGTTTTCTGGAATAATTTGAGAAAATATTAATGCACCTATCTGGTTAGTTTTAGGGTACAAAAAGTAAAGAGCAAAGCTTTTTTTCTCTGAGATCAAAGTTTTAACTTGAAGCTATACATATTTGACTCTGAAAAAGTATCCATCCATTTTAAAGCAAAAAATGAGAACCAATTAAATTTATGTTACTAGGCTGGTGAGTACCCCATTTTTGCTTACATCGAGTACTGGACCATCTGTGATAAATTGTTCTAACAGTTTCTCAGGGAAACAAAAAACACATTTTAGTCTTCATTATAGTGGTATTGATTAGACCTGATTCTAAGTGTCCTATGGCCTCAGACTCAGATGGAATATGTATGATGAAATTATTTAAAAAATGTCCCATGTTGGTTGAAATATTTTTTATAAAGCTAAACCAATACACTTAAAGCTAATATTAACTAAACTCATATGCAAAGCAATTATGATCTTCATTGAAGTAAAGGGAAAAAAAACAAACTTTTTTTTTCTTGGTCAATTTTCTTTTTTAAATAACCTTTTTAATTTTTGTTTTGTGTTGTTTTGTTTTGTTTATCTGTTTGCTTTGTTTTGTTCTGAGATCAGAATCTTATTCTATAATCCAAGCTGACCCCAAACTCACTTTGTAGCTCAGACTAGCCTTGAACTCCTGCCTCATCCTCCCAAGTGTTGGGGTTATTGATGTGAGCCACTACATCCACGTTTTTGGCCTCTGTCGCTCTGCCTTTCACTGTCTCTCTATGTCTCTCTGTCTCTGCTTTTCTCTCTCACCTCCCTTCTCTCTCTCTCTCTCTCTCTCTTTCTCTCCTTCTGTCAGCAGGGTCTTGGTATGTAGACTATGGTCTCTCCCTCATCCCCTCAGCAGGGTCTTAATATGTAGATCAGGCTGGTATTGAATTTCTGCCTCAGCTTCCCAACTGTTAGAGTTACAGATGTGAGCTACCACATCAATCCTTTCTCTCTCTCTCTCCCCCTTCCCCC
>NW_008351509.1:1224038-1237848 GCF_000622305.1 Nannospalax galili | reverse complement strand
TCCCCCTTCCCTCTCCCCGCCCCCAACCAGCCGGTTTGGTCAATTTTCTTGAAATACTGGTAACAATTCTCTTGATCTCAATTCACTCATCTGCCTCCTCTAGGAAACCAAGAGAGTGTTTATTGGTTAACTATTATGCTGGGGGGAGGGAGGGAAGGGAAGGAAACAAGTTTTACTTGAGGGTCACTGGCACATTTAAATTTCTTAAAAATTAGATTTATTCATTTATTGTGTTTGTATATGTGTATGGTAAGACCACCACAATTGACCTGTGGAAGTCAGAGGACAACTGGTAGGAGTTGGTTCTCTCCTTCCACCACATGGGTCCTGAGGACTGAGGTCAGGCTTGGCAGCAAGTGACCTTACCCACTGAGCCATCTCACCAGCCCAGTCACTGACATATTTTATATCAGGCAGAACTTCCTAACAGGCAAAGCAGACCAAGTGCAAAGCTACACTGTCAGTGGGCAGCCCTGTGCCCTGTCCACCTCAGCAACAGCTGGGGTAGTGTGAAAGGCAACCCTAACCAGGGTCAGGTGACAGGACTTCTTCCTACCTGGACACTCTGGCTTTATCCTTGAATCAGGATGGAATGAGGGCCCCTTGGGGGAATGCACTCCAGAGGCCTCTGTGAATCAGAGAATTGGCAAAACCATCACGGTTTCCAAAGTCTGAGTTTCAGTTAATAGCCTAAACCAATTTACGTATCGCAGCTTCACAGCTTCGTGTGCCACAAGCAGGAATCAGGAAGAGGCCTCCTGGAAGGAAGGAGACTGGGGTGGAGGGGAGGGCAGGTCCCAGGAAGGAGCAGGTGAGAGAGGAGCAGAGCCTGCCTGTACCGCTTCTGTCTTCCTACCAATCTGCCTATTTGGAAATGCACTTTTAAATTGCAGTCATGCCTGAGCTGGTCAAAGCGCATAGTAACAGCTTCTTAGCCATGTAGTCCTGAGCAGCACAGAATGAGATGGAGAAAACCATACTTACTAAAATTCTCTTTTGGAAGAATTTTTTTCTCCAGAGAAATACTTCGATAAGCTTCTTGAGGAGGGTGAAACCCCACAGGGACCTCAAGCCATCAAAGATGATTGCTGCTTTGCACTCAGAGGGGAAGGGATCAGATTTGTTCTTAAGTCAGAGAGGGAAGGGCAGAAACTAGGGGCACCAAAGGCTACATGTGGGGGAACCCCAGATATCAGCTGCTGAACCCAGCGTCCATCACAGGTTGGCACAGGGCAAGCAGGCCCTGCAGGCTTCACAGGCTTTGTGGGCCTCACAGGTTCGCAGGCCTCACAGACTGGGGGAGACATGCAGGAGTTCCAGGCGAAGAGGATGGCCATTGTAAACATAGTCGCAGAGTCCAGCCCACCCAGTTAGTAGTTCCATTGCCAGTCCAGGTGAGGCAGGCCACATGGGTGCTGGTCTGCATCCGCACCAGGTGACAGACTCGCACATGGCAGCTGGCACAGCAGACACTTGCCTCACTGGCTTAAACTGGTCAGGACCCAGGAGGAATGCATGTCTGTTGGTGGGCTGCTCTGGAGTTGATGCAGTGACTGGAGACATGGTTTATATGCTTCTACCCTGCCCTCCCCAGGGTCCCTCTTTCTTCATAGCCCTACCCTCCTCATGGTCCTCTTCATTCTAGGCTCCACCCTCCTCAGGCCCTCCCTTCCTCAGACTCCATCCTTCCCAGGGCTCTTCCTCATGCACAGCTGCATCCTGCTCAGCACCCCCAACCTTTCCTCATATCCCATCCTTCTCAAGGCCACACCCTTCTTAGGCCTTGCCCTCCTCCAGCAGCCAGGGCCCTCAGCATCCCCACTTCCAAGGCCACTCAAAGCAGGAGGAGAGATCACCTCTGCCCCCTGTACTCCTTTTGAAATAATACCTTTCTCAGTATCTCTCAGGATTCATCTTCGTTCGTTTGTCTCTTATATATCAAAGATTAGTTGTCTGTGGTTCTGGGGTACAAAGTGGTATTGTGGTGGGTAAAGAGATGACACAGCTGTTAAAAACATTTGCTTTTCTTCCAGAGGACCTGGGTTTGATTCCCAGCATCCATATAGCAGCTAACAACTGTTTGTACTACCAGTTCCAGAGAATCTGATATATTCTTCTGGCCTCTGTTGGCACTACATGCACATGGTATACATTCATACATGCAGGCAAAACATTCATACACATAAAATTTAAAAAAATAAAAAAACAAAGTGGTGTTATGAGTTTTAATACATGGTGGAATAACAAAATTAATCCACAATGCCCATTAGCTCCAATAGTTAGCATTTGGAGGTGTGGAGATGAGATCATTTGAAATTCACTCTCAGCAATACTAAAATGCACAGTCCTCTGTTATTACCTATGCTTCCTGTTAGTCAGAACTGGGTTATCTGGGTTTTCTGTTAGACAGAAAGCAGATGTCACAACCAGACTGGGTAGTTTGCAAAAAGAAGGGGTGACTATGGTAGGGGCAGGATTTAAGAACAAAAAGATCAGGAGATGGGGACTGGAGAGATGACTCAGGTTAAGAGCACTGGCTGCTCTTATAAAGGACCTGAGTTCAATTCCCAGCACCCACAAGGCAACTAACAACCATTTGTAACTCCAGTTCCAGGGGAATCTGACACCCTCTCTGATTTCCGAGGGCATTGCACGACATGAGTGTACTTACACACATGCAGGCAATACACTCATGCACATAAAATAAAAATAATAAGTAAAATATTTAAATAAAAAATCAAGAGCTGGTTCATGACCCTGGATGTGAGGGCAATGTGGACCTCAGGCTGAGGGTGTGTGTGTGTGTGTGTGTGTGTGTGTGTGTGTGTGTGTGTTGGTGAACTAGGATTCATACATCAACCTTCAGTGCTCACCTCCATGGGAAGAAGGAGGCTAGGATCATAGCATGGGGATTCTTTCAGACAGAGTAAGGTGTAAAATCCACAGACAGCAGATGTGGAGAGTGAGGTGTCTGATCCATCCACCTTCCACCAGCGAAAGGAGAACCACCTATTGAGATGACAATCAGTGCTTTCACTTTTCCTGTCACACATAGTGTGTGTGTGTGTGTGTGTGTGTGTGTGTGTGTATGTAGTCATTTCAGACAGAACAATTCATAGACAGAATTGATACCATTCTGTTTCCAAATAGAAAAATGTGTTGTCTCACGCCAGTAAATCTTGTCCCATGTGAGGTTCCACATTTCTATGTTTCTGAGATCCCCCCTCCCAATACAGTTGCAAGTGTCAAATTTCTACTTTATTTCCTGGAGCTAACATTAAACAATTTCCTTCAAGCCACCAAAGGAAAAACCACTGCCTGGGTAAAGAAGCAGCAGCCTGAATGGTTATGTTTTTAAACTTTATTCTTTCAAACCAAAGTTTGGGGGAAGAAAAAAGGAAGAGAACAGTAGTATTTTCAGATATGCTGTCTTAAGTTGCTTGCCAGTACTGTAAATTATTTAACATGTGAAATTAAACCTCACACAGAGCTGGGGAGTTCTAATCACACAAGTACCAGTGAGAGAGAAGTTATATGGTGTGTGGGACCTACCCACTAATGCACATTCCAAGAAGCACTTACTGCTAAAAATACCCCTGGTGACAGCGGGACCTGAGGCCTAACCCATGCAGGCCAATGGCAGGAATTCAATGTGACTGAAAATTGCCAGTGACCCAGCAGGGAAAGGGGGGCCCAACAGTACATGAAGGTAGAAACTGCAGTTGGGAATGCTCCCTTCACACTGTCAGCAGCCCCAGTAGTGAGGCTTGAGGGACACAAGAATAGAGACCAGGATTGCAGGTGACCAGCCTGTCTGCTTCCCAGGAACATTCTTGTTTTTAGCAATGTGGAGTCTCATCACCCTGGTTATGTGGGTTTGGAGTAAATGGGGAAGATTGGTCTTAAGGCCAGAATATTGAGGCCCCTCTCAGTTTCTGGCAGACAGACCCCTGGGGCACTGAGGCTTCCCCTTACTTATCTGCACCACACAGAGAGAAGAGAGCCCTGATTTGTATCACTGACCACTCTGTAAGGACATCAGGGTCCTGGGAAGCAGGTTGAGTTTCTATGTTAGGAGAGAAGTCTCAAGGCAGGAGAGTGGAATGAACACATGTTGGAAGTTGTGAGGTCTGGCAGTCCCCAACACTTTGAGGACCCCTCTTTCCCATGAGACAGCCCTGTGGATACCACCAGCCGGTCCCCCTCACTTCCTCTTCTGTATGATGAAGAGAGTCCTATTACCAACAAGGTCCACGGGGCTCTGCAGTGATGTCTGGGATTCATATATAGAAAGATATTTGCATAACTCTCAGATGGTAGGACTGGGTAAAAACCACCTTGAAAACCCTCACAGAATTTTCAGTCCAGTTCAGGGAAGGTGGCTCACCACTGATCCGGCCCTCAGGGAACATGCCTGCTATTCCCATGACACAGAAGACTATGTTAGAAGAGGCCCTGGAACACTACTTCCTGTCCCCCTTGTCAGAGAGGACCAATAGCTCCAAGTCTACAATTAGTCCAGATTTGCTGTTTCCTAATGGTCCAGGTAGCTGGAGCCCCAAATCTAGTACTGAACTGGGATCTGGATGGGGGAGGGGTAACCATGCCAAAATAAGGTCAGAACCCCAGAGTAAATGCTTTTCCATGCCACCAGAGTCAGATTCTGCAAGGGAGAACCTCAGGGGCAGAGGCCTTGTGCACAGTGGCCAGGCAGGAGACCCTTGTTCAATAAACATTAATAGGTCACTATCAAATCACAGGCTCCCTAGTGGCTGGTTTTAAGAGCTGCGATAAAGGTGGGGTGCTGGTAGAAACCTAAGTGTGACACTTATATAATTTGTACCAACAAATATAAGGACAGTCCTGTTCTCCAGCATGTGGACAAGTCACCTTTACCCCTAGACGCAGCATTGTGCATCAGAACAAGCCAGGCATCTCTTTCTACAAATGGTCTAGAACTTTTGACTTCTGGAAGATGCTTTTGATAAGTCTACTTATTCTTCCTGATTGACACCATGGAGGAATATTACAACCCCGTGGTTTCAAGATCCAGCTTTGAAAGTAGTGCACAGCCTGATCTGTCCACGTTGCTTACTCAGTTCCTTTACACGCTAGGTATTCGCCATCAAGTTCTTTCATGTTATAGCTTCAAAGCCCCATGAGACTGGGTTGAATACACTCTCTGCTTGTCTTCTGTGAGAATCAGGGCTCCGAGGAGACATTTTTCTGAGGGAATGATGAACAAAGACTGCTTCTCCTCCCTTCCCCGCTCTTTGCTGGGACAGTGTATGGTTCATCTTCACTGTCAACATGACTGGATTTAGAATCACCATGGAAACATACCTCTGGATGTCTGTGAGGGTATTTCCAGGGAGGTTTAAATGAGGAGGAAAGACCCAGCCCGAATGTGGACAGCACTGTTCCCGGGATTCTGGACTGAACAAAAAGGAGAGCGTGAGCTGAGTACCAGCATTCTTCTCTCTGCTTCCTGAGTGCAGACCCAGCATGACCAGCTGCCTCATGCTCCTGGTGCCATGCCTTCCCACCATGATGGACTATGTCTTTGAACTGTGAGCCAGAATAAACCCTTTCTTCTTTAAGCTGTTTTTGTTAGGTATTCAGTCACAGCAACAAAAAAAGTAACTAATACAGACGGTAACTCAAAAGACAAACCACGGTTCCTGAGAGGGCGCTGCTCTCCTCTCTGTGGTTGGGGCAGGGCAGTGGGCAGCCATCCCTCTGGGTGAGGCTGAGCAGGCCTGGCATGTTTCCCTCCTTGCATCTTCACACCACTTCTGCAGAGCCACTTACGACCTTGAACTTTGCTATGTCAACACTGAACACTGACATAATTCACAGGCTTCTATGAGGAACGTCCAGGAAGTAGGTTAGAAAGCACGGATCTGGCAAATGTAAAGGGCTTAGTAATGGAATCTGCAAACAGGATTTTATTTTATGCATAGGGAATGGTCATAAATCTCTGAACTATTCAAGTCAACCACATTCTGAGGTCAGCATCTATTCTAAGTTGCTGGACATCTACAATGCTTCTGCTTTGAAAATGAAAAGGGCATGAAAATGGAGCCAGGTGGTTTTTGTTTTACTCAGCATCTTCCATTTCTACAAATGGACTGAAGTTTTGAAACTCAAGGGGCTGGGGGGATAGCTCAGTAGGTAAAGTGCTTGTCTTGCTAGCAGAGGCCTTGAGATTGATCCTTAGAACACACAGAAAAAAAGCCAGGCCTAGTGGTGTGTGTTCTTAATCCCAGTGCTGTCGAAGTAGAATCCATGGGGCTCGCTGGCCAACCAACCTCACCAAACTGGCAAGCTCCAGGTCTCACTGAGAGACCTTGTCTCAAAAACATAAAATGGCCAGGTGTGGCAGTGCACACCTTTAATCCTAGCACTCAGGAGGCAGAGGCAGACGGATCTCTGTGTAATCAAGGTCAGCCTGGTCTACATAGCAAGTTCCAGGGAGACCTTGTCTCAAAATAAACAAACAAACAAAACCAAGATGGTCTTTTGAGGAATGATACTCAAGATTGACCTCTGGTCACTATATGTACATACACACATACAGAAACATATACACAGACACACACATTCACATACACATACACATTCACAGAGATACACAGACACACGTATATACACTGACACACACGCTCAAATATAACTCACATACACACATTCACAGACACACACATGCAGTCACATACTCACACATACACATGTTCACATATATACACTCACATACACACAGTTTCAGATACACATATTCACATACACATACACACATTAATATACATACATACACTCATACACACAGACACTAATATATACACATACATACACCCTCACACATACATACATTGACATACTCATGCACACACTCACATATACTTACACACTTACACTCACACATATTCAAGATAGTCATGATGGCACACAGCAGTAATCAATGAACCAGGGGATCTGGCACCCTTTTCTGTCTGCTGCAGGCATTGTGTGACACAGTTGCACTTGTATATATGTACTCAATATGCACATTTAATTTATACTAAAAATAAAAGCAAAAAAATCCCAAACCAAAAAACTTCTGCAAGAACAGTCAGTGCTCTTAGCCACTGAACCAGCTCTACAGCTCAGGATCCAAAGATTAAGGCCAGCCTGGGTTACACTTTCAGTGGTCAAGAACTTGCCTAGCAGATGCAAGGCCCTGAATTTGACCTCAGCATCACAAAGAAAGACAAATCAGTTCAAGATAGATGGGGCTGTAGAGATGACTTAAGCAGTTAAGAGCACTGGTTGCTCTTGCAGAGGACTCCAGTTTGGTTCCTAGCACCCATACAGCAGCTAACAACTGTCTGTAACTCCAGTTCCAGGGGAATCCAAGGCCCTCTTCTGATCTCTGTGGGCATTGTACAACATGGGTGCACTTACATGCATTCAGACAATACACTCATATACATAAAATAAAAATAACAAATAAAATATAAAAAATAAATAAAATACACTTTAAAAAAAGATAGAAACTATGCACTTACACTTAGTCACCAGTTATAACAAGCCCAACTCAGTGTGACCAAATCTTTTTTGGTTTTAAAACTTATTTTGTTTTATTGTTATTGTGCATGTATGATATGGGGTGAAGGCTCTATGTATGCCATGGTGCACATGTGTTAGCCAGAGGACAACTTTTTGGAGTCAGTTCTTTCCTTCCTCCTTTACTTGAGTTCTGGGGATTGCGTGCAGGTCTCTAGGTTTGTACAGCGACCACCTTTACCTGCTGAGCTATCTCCCCAGCCCTGAATCTTCTTTATATCAATGAAAAGTTCCCCTTTCTCCCTGTAAAGCTTGAACACACAACACACTCACTCACAGCATGTGTTCAGGAAGGGGTTGTGCAATCTACAGTCCTGGGCACAGTTCTGTGGGTGGAGTATGTGACAGCACTTGTGAGGGGAACCTGGGCTCATCCAATAACACCGGTAGCTCATCTTTGGGCTTTCTGGGCTCTTTTTTTCCTCCTCATAGTAAAGATAATCTATATTTACCCAAGACTGTAAAAATCATTAAAGAGTAAGAAATTAAAAATAGGGGCTGGAGAGATGGCACAGTGGCTAAGAGCACTGGCTGCTCTTACAGAAGACCAAGGTTTGAATGTCAGCACCCATATGGTAGCTAACAACTATCTGTAACTCCAGTTCCAGGGGATCAGATACCTTCTTCTGTCCTCCAAGGGCACTGTATGACACGGGTGCACTTACATACATGCAGGCAATACACTCATACTCACACACAAAAATAAACATAATTAAAAAATTGGAAAACAACAAAAGCAATTTATCATATCACATCAAAAGAAAGATGATAATAAAAAGAATTTGTTCCTGTTTTAAATATGAGTATGTACTGAAACTGAGCCTTATATCCCCAAGGACCCCCAATAAGAACACAAAGAGGTGCATGCTGCACCCCAGTGTTGCTTGGCACAGGCCTCTTGAAGTGTTCGTGTATGCTGATCCATTCCACTCCACTGCCCGTGGCCTTGGCCTATCCAGGGGCAGCCCAGGAAGGATGAAGCACTGAAGTGAGGACATCTTGAATCTGTGGCGGTATCAGCACGGTGTCACTATCAGAGGCACTCTCGGAGCCTGGTGCAGGTCTGGTTGCATGGTCACCTTCCTCAACTGCAGCAGGAAGCCTGCAGCACAGAGCCACCCTGCTGACCACATCAACGCCTTCCTGTGCTCCAGACATGCTGGGTGTGGCTTGTGGCAACTGCTGAGAGCAAACCAGAGTCCACAGGCCTAGAGCTCACCCTCTGTCACCTCTCAGAGTGAACTGGGGTAGAGCTGAAGTCCTGGAAATGGTCCTAGAATAATCCCTGTAACGGGAGGCTTCTCTGAATCTACCATGCTGGAACCAGGCTCCGTGAAACAGGTTCCCCCCATAAGTGGGTGGAGATTATCTATCGCCCCCATTTTATAGTTACACCCCCACAGATGGCAGGCAGCTTCTGGTACAGCCTGGGAGGTAGAGCGTTCCACTAGGCCCATGGTCCCCTGTCTAAAAGAGAATCTGAGAGGGGACATGTGTTGCTCATTTCAAAAGGCCTGGCAAATAGTAACATGTATGGTTTAAACATTTAGAAACTAAAAACAGAGGCAGTCGGGGCTGGAGGGATAGCTCAGCGGTTAAGACTGCTCTTGCAGTCGATTCCCAGCACCCACATGGTGGCTAACAACCATCTCTAACTCCAGTTCCAGGGGATCCTACACCCTCTTCTGACCTCCGTGGGCATTGCATGACACAGGTACACTTACACACATGCAGGCAATATGATACACATTAAAAAAAATAAATAAATAAACAGCCAGGCATGGTGGTGCACACCTTTAATCCCAGCGCTTTGGGAGGCAGAGGCAGGCAGATCTTTGTGACGTTCTAGGACAGCTGGGGCTACAGGGAGACCCTGTCTCAAAAAGACAAAATAAATAAATATAAATAAATTATTTTTTAAAAAAAATAAATAAAAACTGAGGCAGTCAAAAGGCAAGGAAGATGGGATATTCCAGGTCCATGAGTGAGGGGTCTTCAGGTAGGTGAGCTTTCACCGTGCTCATTTTGAAAGGCAGTTGGGCAGCACTCAGCAGTCTCAGTATGGTTAGCCTTGCTCACTTTGGGTGTCAGACACCATCCACAAGCCCACAGACAAGCCCATAGAGGGGCCTGCCCCACACCTCCCTCCCCATGCCCTGCCAGGGAAACACAGACACCCTTCTGGGACAGGTAACCTCCAATACTACAGGCACAACAGAACTCTATCCTGTTTACATCTCAGTAGATGGGTCTGGACTCCAGACTTCTGGTGGGTTTTCATGAAAGAGCTAGAGGAAAACATTTCCTAGCTAGCTTCTTATTGCAAGATGTACTCTTGTTAGAAATGAAAATAATGGAGATGAACACAAAGTAGAAGTTGGGACTGAAAAGATGGCCCAGTGGTTAAGAGGCTATACTGCTCTTGCAGAAGACTTGAGCTCAACATCCATATCAGGAGGCTTACAACTGTCTGTAACTCCAGCCCCATGGTATCCAACAACCCTCTTCTGGCCTCTGGAGGCACCTGCACTCACACACACACACACATACACACACACATAATTTTTGTGTGAACTTCTGTGCTCATTTGAGGATAAATTCTTATATAAAACACACACACACACACACACACACACACACACACACACACACATAATTTTTGTGTGAACTTCTGTGCTCATTTGAGGGTAAATTCTTATATAGAATCTCTAAGAGTGTGCTTTTTAGAGTTTGATTCACCTTGTTAAAATTTTCCCCTGCCAGGTGTGGTGGCACACACCTTTGATCCCAGAGTTTCCGATGCAAAGGCAGGCAGATCTCTGTGGGATCGAGGTCAGCCTGGTCTATATAGTGAGTTCCAGGCCAGCTGGGGCTACAGGGAGACCCTGTCTCAAAAAGACCAAAGTAAAGGTGTTGCACTGGTTTACATTCCCACTAGCAACATGAGCGTGCATTGGCTCCTCCTCAGGCTGACAGTGAGGGAAGGCTGGTTTGACTGGTATAAAACACATTCAGTCCTTGTTTTCATTGACATACCACTAACTCATTGTGAAATTGACCACCTGGCCCTTTAATGTCTTTCTCCAGTTTATTCAGATAATGTTGTTCCTGTGGATTTCCCCCCTTTTGTAAAACTTCTTTGAATCAGTTAATTAGCCTCTTGTCATGTATTACAAGTATTTTTGTATTTAACTACTTGTTTTTGTAATCAAATATATCCATCTTTCTTTATCGGGGTTTCTGGGTTTATATCATCCTGAGAAAAATGTCTTCAGTGCTTCAGAAAGAGATAACCCCTTCTATCCTGATATCTTTATGTTCTGTTGTAAAGCCGGGCTTCTTCTTGCATTCATTTGGATACAGAATGGCCTGATGGACCTGAGACCAAATACTGACCAGCCTAGATCATTCCTCATGAATGTAAATGTTGGTTCAGTGATACATCAATGACAGGTGTATTAGTATTTAGTGTTCTGGACTCTCATCCAGTGATCTGTGTGCCTGTTCCTATACCAATATCAAACGGTTTCTATTGGTATGACTCACTCTCCACTTTAATGTGAGTTCTTGACTGAGTTCTTTTGTCCTAATAAACTACTAGTTAGTAACTGTCACCAACTTCTGTGTGTGATATGGCACCTTCTTGACCATGTTAAAGTTTAGGCTGACTCCAGTTTCTGAAATGATCAGGCAGTTGGCTTAGGGTATGGGAACACATATCAGCTGGACCCCAGTTGTCTTGGGAATAGGTCAGCATGGTCTAGAGTACACCTGCTAACTGCAGATTTATGGCTTCTGTAGGTTATGCTTGGCTTGCTTCTACAAAATAATATTTGTTGCTAAATAGAATAGAAATGTTAAGGGGGACTTCTACCTGTAAGCTTGGGAACTTAAACTTTTCACCCCTGGTTATGGTTTTTCTATATAAAAGCTTACCCTTGAGACAGCTCAGGGCTGCACTTGGGTTCTGACACCCTTGGGTAGTCATTGGACAGATAGTAAAAGACTTTCGTTCAGCAAAACTCTGTCTGAGTCATCTTCTTTGGTGAGGCACTTCACAACATGTGTTAAAGAAAAAGGTTTAGGTCTCTACAGATTTTATGTCAGAAGTAGGCTAATATCTGTTTGATAGCTCAGTTTCTGACCTACTAAAGGTGCCCTGCAGGGATAAGTCAGAGGAAGGATATAAAGCCTGACCAGGATGATAAACAGAGACAGCCTCCAAGTCCTTGGTCCTACAGCTCCCACACAGCAAGCTCATACTAATTTGGGAGGACAGCACCTTTCAGGGGTGCCTGACTAGTGCTACCTGAGCAGGGAAGAAGTCCAGACATGTATACCCAGAGCTTTGCCTCTGCTCCCTCCTCCCATGGAGTTGCCTGCTCTGCACCTCAGGGTGTAAGCCCCAGTCATAACCAGAACCCCACCAGCTGCTGTGGAGTCTTCCCTCTGCCTTATTCCCAAGCTAACCGTACTCAGAAACTCACTCAGTGGAACCTGCCATTAGCCCAGGTGAAAGAAAACAACAAATTAAATTGTATATTTTCATATTAAACCTCTTGGATGAAAGAATTCTAGTACTGAGACTGAAACATGCAATGTTTTCCCCATATCAAATTGTTTTGTTCTGTACCCTGAAGTAGCAAGCCCAAGGGGGCATTTGATTCAGCCATGCCCAGACAGCTCTGGTCAGCAAGCAATATCCAGAACTGAAAGAGTAATGCCAACTCCAAACTTCACAAGTATTTTAGTCCCAAAAGTGTTTAATAGAGCAATGTAGAGGGGAAGCTAAAGCATGGTACTGGGTCACAAATCATTTCTTCCAACTAGTGTGCTCCCTTATAAAGTGGACACAATCAGGAAGATTGTTATCCCCTTACTTAGCATCTGTAAGCTAGGCGCCCTTCCAATGAGCAGCTCAGGTTGACTTTCCTGTGGCTCTGCAAAACTGCCAGCAAGATGATTTGGTAGAGCTTTCTATGTGCTATATTTGCAGAATAATTTGTGCTTTTTCCCCTCCTATATGAATTTTCTATTGCATATCTGTTATTACAATAGTTTAATTAAAGCATGGGAATTCTGTCACAGTGATTTGATTTTTTGGTCTTTTTGAGACAGGGTCTCCCTATAGCTCCAGTTGGCCTAGAACTAAATATATAGACCAGGCTGGCCTCCAACTCACAGAGATCTGCCTGCCTCTGCCTACTGAGTGCTGGGATTAAAGGCACGTGCCACCACCTCTGACTGTCACAGTGATTTGAAAAGTAACCAATACCTAAAGAAAATTAATGTATTTTCCACACAACCCCTTGACCAAGAAGTGCTGATAACATTATTTGTAACAGATCCAAAGTGGGGAAATGAAAAAGGCTTCCAGTACTGGATGAATAGATAAAACGTGGCATATTCCTTCCCTGGAAAACCACTCCTCTGCAGAGGAATAAGCATAGACATGTGCTACAAAAATAGGTGGACCTTGAGGACATCATAGTAAGTGGAAGAAATGGGAACAAAAGACAACATATAGGCACAACTCACTGGCCTCCCTCCTAGGTAAGTCCACAGGGCCCTCCATGCCTTGATTCCCCCAACCCCATTCACCCTCCCACCTCTCCCGCCCATCTCTCCTCCTAGCTTGGGTCCTGTCCCATTCCTTGTCTTGGCACCACAGACACCTGGGGAACTACCACTGCTTCCTAATCCTTTGCATCCAGACCAACCCAGTTCCTTTTCGTGGTCCCCAGGAGCCCTCTGGGCCTGGTCCCCACCCTAATCTCCCTCTGCTTCCCTGGGCTGCACAGCCTGCCAGCCTCTTTCCTGGACACTAGGTCAGGAAACACCACTGCTTCCTGATCCCTTGCATCCAGATGAATCCAGTTCCTTCTCAGGGTCCCCAGGAGCCCTCTGGGCCTGGTCCTGCCCTCACTTCCCTCTGCTTTCCTGGGCCTGCACAACCCACCTGCCTCTCTCCTGGTTCCCAGGAGCTCTTGGGGCCTCTTCCTGCCCCCATCTCCCTTTGCATCTCTGGGTGGCACAGCCACCAGCTGCCTGAGACCAGCATCTTTCTTGGGCCCTGCTCCCAGGCCAGTCTAATCCCCAAATTCCTGAGGATAACATCTTTGCTGGAGGGATCCAGACCTTAGGAGAAAGCCTGAGAGCATCTGATCCTCATCTGACTTGGGCCTCTGTGGGAACTCCTGACAAA
>NW_008351509.1:1222521-1222889 GCF_000622305.1 Nannospalax galili | reverse complement strand
ATTTCTCTTTTGACTATACCCAAGGGGTTGCAGAAGAAATTCAATGAAGGTATAACTGTGGAAAAGTATAGCTACATCATGAATGTAAATAGAAGTAAAAATGACAAGAGTCAATGCTCATCTTTCATTAATAACTTTAAATGTTAATGGACTGAACTTCCCAGTCAAAAGACTCAGACTATGTGAATGGATTAAGAAACAAAACCCATCTTTTTGTTGTCTGCAAGAAAGTCATCTCACTTTTAAGGACAGACACTATCTCAAAGTGAAAGGATGGAAAAAATATACCAAGAAAATGGCACTAAGAAAAAAGCAGGCATAGCAATTCTAATATCTGACAAAATAGACTTTAAACTGAAACTAACCAG
>NW_008351509.1:1220743-1221247 GCF_000622305.1 Nannospalax galili | reverse complement strand
AGACACACAGCAAAAAGTCATCCACCATGACCAAGCTGGCTTCATTCCAGAGATGCAGGGATGGTTCAATATACATAAGTCAATAAATATCATAAATCATATAAATGGGCTCAAAGACAAGAATCACATGGTCATCTCAATAGATGCAGAGAAGGCCTTTGACAAAATTCAACATGCATTTACGTTCAAAGTCTTAGAGAGAATTGGACTGGAGGGAACATACCTCAACATAATTAAAACCATATAAAAGAAACCCACAGCCAACATCATTCTAAATGGAGACATCTGAAAACATTCTTATTGAAATCAGGAACCAGACAAGCTTTCCACTATCTCTACTTCTCTTTAACACAGTGCTTGAAACGCTTATAAGAGCAGTAAGACAAGAGCAGGAAATTAAAGGAGTAGTAATTAGAAAAGAAGAGATCAAATTATCCTCTTTTTGCAGATGATATGATATTATATCTAAGAGATGCCAAAAATTCCACCAGAAAACTCCTAGAA
>NW_008351509.1:1219393-1220486 GCF_000622305.1 Nannospalax galili | reverse complement strand
GGTGAGGGTAGAGTCAGCACAGAGTCAGGACACAGACACCAGGAGTCAGGTGAGAAGCAGGCAGTGCAAGCAGCTGCAAACTCATTTATTGTGGATATGGGGCTCCCTTATATCCTCCCTCCCAGTGTCCCATTGGCCCCAGTAGGCTTTCTCAAATCATGTCTGATCCTCATTGGCCCTCTCCATCGAGCCATCTTCCTTTGGAAGAATACAAGTTAGACTCAGCCGGATGTTTTGGGGGCATTTGCAGCATGCACACGCAGGTTGTTCAGGCCGCACTTCCTCCTACAGGTCTCCTTGTAGCCCCAGCTGTCCTGAATTCACAATGGAGACCAGGCTGGCCTCGAACTCACAGAGATCCACCAGCCTCTGCCTCCTGAGTGCTGGGATTAAAGGCTTGTGGCACCATGCCTGGCTTGAAAATTTTAAATATTTAAAGAAAGAGATTGTGAGGAAGACATCAGAAGATGGAAGGACCTCCCATGCTCATGGACTGGAAGAATTAATATTGTGAAAATGACCATCCTACCAAAAGCCATTTATAGATTCATGCAATGCCAATCAAAATCCCCATGACATTTTTCACAGATTTGGAAAAAACCATCCTAAGATTCATATGGAAGCACAAAAGACCTTGGATAGCCAAAGCAACCCTGAGCAGTAAGAGCAATTCCGGGGGGAATACTATACCAGAATTTAAGCTGTATTACAGAGCTATAGTCATAAAAACATCATGGTACTGACACAAAAATAGACCCATAGATCAAGGGAACAAACTTGAAGACCCAAATATGAGTACATGCAATTTCAGCCACCTGAAAATTTGACAAAGGGGCCGAGAACATTCACTGGAGGAAAGAAAGCATGTTCAGCAAATCGTGCTGGCAAAACTGGATCTCCGCCTGTAGAAGAATGAAACTAAACCCCTATATTTCACCTTGCATAAATATCAATTTCAAATGGATCAAAGACCTCAGTGTAAACCCTGAAACTCTGAATCTGTTAGAAGAAAACATTGGCAAAAACCTACAAGATATAGGTGTGGAGAGGATTTTCTAAACTGGACATCAATTGCTCAGAAAACAAGGTCAAG
>NW_008351509.1:1217250-1218734 GCF_000622305.1 Nannospalax galili | reverse complement strand
AACTGTTATACTAAGTGAAGTAACACAGACTCAGAAAAAAAATTGATATATTTTCTCCCTCATATGTGGATCCTAGAACAAAATACTAATAGTGTGTATCTACACATAACTACAGGAACCAGGATAATGGAAAGGAACCAGGGAGGTAAAGGAAAAGAAAGAACCTGAAAGAGAAGAACAGTAGGAAACAGGCCTTAATAAGGGAGATATGGATAAAAATTGGGTTAGTTTAAGGGAGGAGGGAGGGAAGGGTATACAAGGAACCCTAGAAGGGAAAGAAGGAGCTCAAGAGAGGTAGGACCATAGGAGAAAGGTATTATTAAGGGAGAAAGGGGGGAAATGGAGGCTCCTTGATTGCGGAAACCATGATTGAGGGGTTAGAAAATGTGAGAGATAAATAATGCCTACCTAGTTGTAAAAACCAGAGGGAACCATATTAATCCAACCACCTACTGACAAATTATACATACCAGATCAAGAAATGTATGTCGAGGCAAGGTTTATCTGAGAAGAATTGGTCTTTGCCCAAGATATATCTACATGGCACACAGTAAGTAAAAGTACCAGACTGGTGCAACTAACCTTCTTGAATGTTTAACAGACATTCTTTGAGGCCTGTACTAATTTGGTCAGAGGGACATAAAGGACAGTTTTTGCTCCTTGCCCTCCTAGGTCGACTAGTTCCAGGGGACTATGAGCATCTCTCAAAATGTCCTGTAATTGTGGTGGGTCATCTGTCCTCTTGATCAAGGAGGCCAAGGAGACCCCACAAGACGGACTTGAACCAGTGTCCAGTCAACAAAGAGGAGGGTCAATACAGAGGAATCATTTCCTCCATGCTTACAAGCGAAGCCAACCTTAGTCGAGCAAGACCTTTGACTTATCTTCATATACGAGGAACTTGTAAATAAAAGAAAGGAGCCAGGGGCTCCTCCCAAGCCCATGTGACCCCCTGAGGAACAGATCCTCAAACGACCTTAAGAGTAAAAATAAATTGGTTTATCTGGACCAACTCTATGGTCTTAAACACCCAAAAGTAAAGTATAACCAAGGAGGATTAAAGGGGCCAATATAATTTTTTAAGAGTCCATATGTATAGCTAAAGGCTTCATAACAAGCAACGACGCCAGATAGGAGATACCTTCTTTTGAGTTGTTGGCTGGGGTCACCCAAGGGACTCCCACATAGTAACCCAGCATAGAACTGGGAAAATGAGCAGCAGACCCCAATCTTATCTAAAGGAATATTGACAACTGATCACTGCTAGATGACAAACAGCTGACCTCTAGATAGGCTGACTAGATTCACCAGATGGACAAGTAGTGGGGAATGGCTGGGGGGGTTGACAACACACCGGACAGTAGCAGGGATAACAGAGTATAAGGGCTCTCATCGGGGGAGGGAGGCTATGGGAGGGTGCCAACTGGGAAGTGGGTGTATAGTTGAATAAGATGGTTTGGGATGTTCTGTGTGATATACACATA
>NW_008351509.1:1209149-1210250 GCF_000622305.1 Nannospalax galili | reverse complement strand
GGGGCCAGGACCAGAAGTGGTGCTCCTGGAGCCCAAGAAAGGGACTGAGTTGCTCTGGGTGAGAAGGATCAGTAAGCAGTATTGGTTCCCCAGGTGTCTGGGGCCCCAAGACTAGGAATGGCGCAGGGCCCAAATTAGGAGTATAGAACTGCGGTGGGGATGGAAGGGTGAATGTGGCTTAGGGAGTCCCGGCACGGAGGGCTGCGCTATATAGACTTACCCCAAGAGGCCTGAGGATAGTAGTCAAAATCAACAAATTTTTAAAAATGAATTATATTTGAGGAGGAAGCATAAAAATTTATGTCATGTTAATTAGTAGAGCTGATAAACATTGCCATTGAAATCTACCCGATGACTTTATAGGCATACACAGGCACCAAGCATCTGAGTACAACAGATTATGGCTAGTAATAATCAGATACATACAGATTAGAGATGCATGCACCAACATCTCAGTGTTAGTAGCAAAAACAATGAGCCTTTCTGTAAGAAACAGTATATTTTAAAATGAAAAGATCTTTTTTAAAGGTTAAAAACATTTTCAATTTTATGTCTTACAGGGCTTATACTGAGCTCCATATTGTATAACTGTATTAATTCAACAGCGAACCTAAAACTTTTATAGTCACTTTTTAAAGAGCTGTATCTTTGCTCTGGAAACTGTTATCAAGCATATTAAAGCTGTAATGATATGCTTCTTCTAAAAAAATAATATTAAAAAATGTAGGAAACTGCATATTTTCTAATGAAATGGAAATCTTCTTTAAAGGGTAAAAACTCATTCAGTTTTATATTGTACAGGGTTTATATTGAGTTCAATATTGTATAAATGTATTAATTCAACTGTGAACCTAAAAATTTACAGCCACTTTTGAAAGAGATGTATCCTTGCTCTGGAGTGTGTTACTGAATATGTTAAAGCTGTAATGAAATGCTTCTTCTAATCATGTGGTTATTAAATTTTTAAAAATTGAAAAAAATAATAATTCTTCAAAGCATTGGAGAGATGGCTCAAAGGTTAGAGCATTTGCTGCTCTTCTAAGAGGACCCAGAGTTCAGATCCTTGCAACCATGTCAGGTGGCTCACACCTGCTTGTAACT